>NW_020956297.1:0-183874 GCF_003031625.1 Empidonax traillii | reverse complement strand
GAAAGCTGAAAGTTGTTTTGTAGATTCATCCCTCAAATTTAACCTTGTGGATTTGCACGTCATGTTGATGTCAGCAGCCCACAAGAACAGATAATTGTATTTTGGGGACTGAGAAGAAGGGCTTAGGTGTATCAAAATAGTGAAATAGAATTTATTTATTATTATTTTTTTGCTATAAGGAATACCCACATTTGGAAAAAATGTTCTTGTAGCTGGAAGATCTAAGAATGTTGGGATGCCTATCTCAATGCTGTTACATACTGATGGAGAGCATGAAAGGCCTGGAGGTAAGTCCAGGGATGCCATTTTAATGTTTCCTTTTGTGAAATCCTGAAAGTAAAGCTGACTGGAGGATTCAGATAAAAGAGAAAGCTTTTCACTTTTGTCACCACCTCTAAGCGGAGCAGCGAAATAAATTTGCTCACATATTTCCTGGCATATTCTCAGGTGAGCAGTTTCTGGACTTGACTTTTTCTGGTATTATGTCACCATTTTGTCCTGCCTTTGAAACAGCTGCTGTTTCAACACCGTCAGCACTGAATGTTGAGGATAACACTGACAGTGAGACCCTCAAGAGCTACAGAGGTTTCTGTGAGGATTGTACAGAGCAGTGCAGCTTTGTGCCTTCTCCTCCTGCTTATTTTGTAACAGTTTCATTTTTCGTGCACAGATGAGCACACACTTACACATAATTCCACATACACTTTGATATAGATATGTAAAGATTACATAATTTTTGTTGTGCTGTGTCGGTTAATTGGTGTTTATGAAAATGCCCAACCAAGTAACTTGTCAGTGTGACCTCAAGGGTATTACACGTTGGGCTGGGGTATGTTTCTGCAGGGCACATCCTCCTGGAATCCAGAGGTTGTAGTGGAAATATTTTTAAGCAATTCTAATTACAGAAACCTGCATGTGCTGCTGTAATTGTGCTGTAGGAAGAAAACCAAATATAATTTAAATAGAATGCTGCCCTTTTGCAACTTTGTTGTGATATTGGTAACTGCCACTGTGGTGTGCACAAGTGAGGTAAACATGAATGTTTAATCCCAGGCACATTTAATAGGAACACAGTGAAATCTATTATTAGTATAATAAAACATTAAAAGCTTTGCAGTAATCATAGAGTTGGTTTTTCCACCCAGCCTCTGTGGGAAAGTTGCTATTTGAATCTTCTCTCAGTGTTTGAGTTGTAATTAGCACTGGTGCATAGTTCTGGTGTCATCCATATTCCCGTGAAAATTAGTCACATTTTTGCCCTTTGCTGCAAATACTGGGTGACATGTCTTACTGGCAGTGCAGCACAAAGTTAGGTTGCAAACCATTCACATGTTTCTCAGTTGTAAATTTGGAGACTTAGTGACCTTGTTGTACTTTGTGGCCTTCTGCCAGCCTTCTGGTTCCTGACATCTTACACGACTTCTTCGGCAACCTTGTTTGCTGGTGTTGTCAGTGATGCTTTTTATGTCCTGTATTTGATGTTGGACAGAAAAATGTTTGGATATTCCCTTACCAGTAGCGGGACTGGAATTTAGGTACAGGAAGAGTTAACTCATTGAACTTATCTTTGCTTAATTTGAAGAAATGCGTTTATTTTAAGGTAGGTGTTCTATTTTTCCCACCTCCTAAGTGGTGGTACACAGTATAAAGCAGCTAGCCATGAGAAAACTAAGGAACAAGTGTACTTCTTTGACAATAAACTACCATTAAGTGTGGGTATATGTTGGGTGCATGATGATAAATAGTTTCGTAGTTGGAATCCAGTGGAGTTTTCGTTCCTGACCCGCAGATGGGGCTGTCCTTGAAGATCTGGTTCATCTCCTGCAGGTGGTTTTCAGCTCTGCTGCTGCTGTGAACAGTAAGAGACCAGCCTGGACAGTGTGTCGAAGGAAAGGCAGGCCAGGGTTAGGCTTCAGCTTTTTTTTTAACTCAGGAGGATGGGGACCAGAGAAGATCTAAAACTAAGTGCTGAAAATTGACCTTCTCAGGTTACTGGTCAGGGTAGGTTTTTATCAGCAATTGGGCTGATTTGATTGAATATTTTTTATTGAGAAGTGATGCAAGAGATGTGTACAATACTTCTTTTTTCTTTATTTCTGTTGTAGCCTTTGTTGGGTTTTCTGACAGATCATGAACAAAACTGAAAAGGTGGGATCTGTCTTCATTTGGGATGTTTTATATGTAGGAACAGTCATATCCTGCAGGTGGCAATATCTGATCAGATGGAGGAGCTGTGAACCCTTCCAAAACAAATCGTGGTCTGTGTAGGCAGGTCAAGAGACTATCTGTTTTATAACCTAGGGAACTGACTTGAGAGTATGATGTAGAATCTTAATTGCTAAATATATTCCTATTCTTTAAGCAGAAGTAAGAGTGTAAAAATAGTTATTTGTTTTCTCTTTTGGCATGATCACAAATAAATAGAAACCCTCCCCTTTCTGAGGTGTCTGTAAGCTTCTGGACAGCTATTCTCTCAAGGTAGGGGCTTCCCCCCTCTTCTTTCTCATTTCCTTTTTGGTAATGAGAGCAATTACTTGGTTTCAGGAGCTGACAACAGACACATCTCTCACTAAAATCTGGGTGGCAAATTAGCACTGATTTTATTACTTAGAGGTAACTTTGTAGCTTTGGATTTTATCCTTTGTTTTTTCTGAGCCTCTGTGCTGAGTTATAATTGTGATTTTGGGCGAGACATACTTCTTTTGTTTAAAGCAGATATCAGAAGACTCCTGTTTCAAGCCTGTACTTTTCTGTTCTCGTTATCTGCAAATGTCTTGATCTGCCTCCCTTTAAAGAGATGATATGCACTATAGAGACTGAGGGGTGAGGGGAAAGAGCAGAGAATTCAGAGCACAGAGAGGTTGAAGATGAAATGCTTGAGGAAAGGAGTAATGAGAGGCACATATTGGATCAGTCAGACACATTCCAGAGGAAGCAGATGTGATAGTAATGTCTGAGATAGCAAAAAGGTTTAGTTTAGTGGTTAATAATGTGGCTTCGGAGTCTGTGGTGAATGGAAGGCAGAGATGGGGGGATGTAATGTCTGAACACTGTGCAGTACAGATAGTTGACAGAAAGAGGGTTGAGGGGTCTCCTCTTATCTTGGCTGCTTGCTTGGGCAATCCTTAAGGGATCACCACACCTGATGTTGGATGCAGTAGGAGATTTCAGACCCTCTCCCCATTACAGTTCATTTTGTGTGTCGTGGCCTTGGGATCTCCATCAGCACAAGGCTCTTTGTAGCTCTTGCCCAGAAGTGCGGGTGTGTGCAGGAGCAGGCCCTCCAGGTGTTTTGAGTTTGCCCTGAAGGATATGTGCTTCTCCTGCTTCTACTGGTGATCTTGTGTTTGAAGGTTGAGTTTGTGACAAACAACTGAATCTTGTGGCACCCTGTACAAATTGGGCTTGATAAGGCAGACACTGGATTCCATGCTGGGTTTGCTTTCTGTAATTCCACTGAACATAACAAAGCTGCAAAAGGAATAATTTAGTCTACAGTGTGTAAAGTAATAGATCCTGTGATAATTTCCAAGAGCAAACGTTTCATCATATATGTGAACAGTAAGTGTTGCGAGTGTTCTGCCTATGCTCATCGAAGTGTTGCATCCCAAGACAAATACGATGATCATCTGTTCTGTTGTTAATGTAACAAAGTAAGTAATTTGCACCTGAAAGTAAATGCTCTACTTTTCATAGCATTTCATATGTGGCAATTAATTGATAATCTGTTCCATTTCAGGTGATGCCACAGTGACCATTACTCACAGATACACCCCAAAAGAGCAGCTCAAGACCCATACACAGCTTGCTGACATAGTAATAGTAGCTGCAGGTAATGCTAGTTGTTGGTAATACTCCCATTGCAGCACTTCAAACCTAAAAGGAGGTCTTGGAGTCTGTGGCACAGGCTCCGTCAGGTTCCACTGAACAGTGTGTGCTCGTGCTTGCTGAGGGTGTTGCAGTAGGGAGGATTTCTGCAGTACGAAGGGCAAGTGATTTGGCTCTTTGTTCTTGCCCTTCACATTTGCAGACTCATAAACTGTTTCTCATCACATATGACACCTTTGCCTTAGGGAGACTTCGAAGTGAACTCAAGATTGGGAACCAGTCAGTGCATAGTTTATACAGGTATAATTATGTAAATTAAAAAATCTATGTCGTGCAAAAATCATGAGTCATTTAAATTCTGACAGGAGGGTTTCTTTAAATCAGCTGGAGGCTGCATTCATAAAACCATGGTATTGTTCCCTTGCTGTTAATATTAAGGGCAACCATTCTAAACTAAGTGAAGGTTTTGGTAACCTATGTTATTGTGACCTTTTACAATTATCACATAGAGAAGAAAAGAATAGTAATGGCCTGGATGAAGGGTCTGAGAAGTCAGTGCCTATACTCTTAAAGCAATATAGAGTGAAATACTTACAGGTTGACTAGTCTACCCCACAGAAACAAGCACAACTGCTTCTAAGTGACCTCTATTTTTGTGTACAGGTATTATAAATAGAAAACCCCCATACTTTAAAACAAACAAATAATACAACTTAGGAAAATCTTGGTAAAATTGTGTGTCCCTTGCACCTCAGGATATCATCCTTCTCTTGTACCATTTTGGAGCACTGCAGGAGGATTGTGTCTTTCCCCTTTTCTGCTCCCTTTCTCCCTCTTCATCATCCTCAAGACCCAAACTGTGCTTACTTGTTTTCTAGGTGAAGACAGAGAGGTACCTGTCTAAAGCTTGTCACTTCCTGTTGAAGTGAGATGCCCTTTGTTTCAGGGTTTAACTTCTGTGTCTCTTTCCCATGGCAGCTCAGGAGCAAAAAACAGCTTATTTGTCGCATATCTATTTACTCAACTGTGGGCCTGACCAGAATTCACCACTGTGAATAAAAGATAATGTGTGTGCTAACTGGAAATAATCCAGTAACTTTTCATCCAAATTCCCTGCTTCCAAGTTCATCATCACTTCAGATTTTAACACTGAACATGGTTTGTCATCAATGCTCCTTGGAGTTAAATGGCCCAGTAGCAATTCAGCCAGGTTTGCACTTCACATTATTTTCCTTGTGTCATTTGTAACAGGAGTGTGATACAATACTCATTACACAACTTGAGATATACTCGGAACGATGAAAAAAACTAGGGCTCGGTTGTGCAAACAGCATGCGGCCCTGCCCCAGTAGGTGCTCTGGGCAAGATTATGCTTTACAATGGTGGAATCCCTCCAGGCTTCCTTTTGTTGCATGAGAACTGTGCACATTGTACCTTTGGGACCACACACTCCCCGGAAGCGTTTGACCTGTTCAGTGAGTGTTGCAGAAAAGGTGACTTGTACCCTGCAAGGTTGGAACAGCTGATCTTACAGGCCATTGTACAAGATACAGAAATGGAAAGGAAATTTTTGTGTGTCTGCTTGCAAGACCAAGATTGCTGTTCTTACTCTTTCTTCTGTTCCTATGTAATACTTTTAAAAGAGCTGTCTGCATCCTGGCTCCTGGTTGGTGACTCGTTGCAGTGAGCCTGTTCTGGTGTGGTATTCCACCTCTGAGTGCTTTTCTGTTCACTTCCATTCACGGCTGTGGTAATAGCTCAGATCAGGTGCTTCTATTGTTACTCCTGAGTGAGGAGATCCATCTCTGTGTGCTGTCTCTTATTCGCCCCCAAACTTGGGGCCCCTGTTTTTCTGCTTACTTGGATTGTAACTATCCATGCAGTTTATTCCTTCCCTCTTGTTCCCTCCCAACTCCTTTCATCATAAGTTGCAACAATGCTGCCCTTGTCCAGCCTACCCTTCCCTAAAACCTCTTTCAGTACCACACAGCTTTTTTTATTTCTTGCCAAAGCATCATATTTCCTGTTAAGCACACCTGACACTTTGAATCCCACCAAAGCCTTTCCCATCTTGTCCCTCTATCCCTGCCTGTACAGACATCCCCCAGAGTCTGTTCTTTTTGCCATTGGCCCAGAGTCAGAGCAGAAAGATAAGTGCACCTCTACCTGTGGTGCTCGTAGAACCACCACAGGACTTGCAGGGCGGTGATGGAGGTGGCAGGACTCTTGTGCTAGTCAACCTGCTGCTCCTGCTCTCTTGGCTTTCCAGTCTGCTGAGGGAGAAGACTCACCTGCCTGCTAGGTTTGGAGAGGAGGTAAAGAGGAAAAAGAACAAGTGTGCCAAATACCAGATGAAATTCTTCTGGGACTACTTGTGTTGTCCCTCGGGACATGATCTGTGGTCCTCTTGCACAGGAAATGCTGGTTAATCAGACCCTTTATTCAGGTGGTGTCTGGTTAGCTTTCTCAGAAACTGGCTGTTTCACCGTCCTTGCACCTAAGCTGGGATTAGGTAGGGCCTTTTTTTCTTCTTTGTTTAAAATGTGATTCATCATTTTCTACAAAAAGTACCAGGTAAAGGTTTTCCCACATTCTTCAGTCAGTGCATTTTAGGAATAGCTGCTCTAATGTTTATCTCTTCCTACTTGGTATGTAAAGTAGGCTTAGGTAAATAGATCTGCTCATTTGGTTTGGGGGTTAGTTCATTTGTTGCTATTAAGTATTTGGCCTATTATCAAACCATTTTACAAAGGGTGTAACTGTACAGCTTCCGTTAATATGCTTCCAGCCCTATCACACACACATCATTTACCCCCATGAAGCTGAGGCATTATCCAGCTACCAGCCAGCTTGCCATGGATTGCATCAGAGGGGGATGAAGGAGACGCAGCCAGATGTTATCAGATGGGGTAGGAAGGAATTTAGTCTTGACTTGCTCAATGTGAGAAGCAGTTTCAAGCTGGTGTCCTATGGGGGAGTGAGAAATGGAGAGCAAGGAAGGTTCTTGTATTGCCTGTATCCAAACATCTGGCCATGCTCCAGCACTTCACATGAAGGCAAAGCCTCCGATGCCAGTGCTTGCCCCCAGTAAAAGTTCAGTTTTAAACCAGATGCCTTTGATTTCTTTTCCTTTTTGTTTTTCCTCCACTTGGGGGAAAACTGGTGTGATGGGGAGAGGGGAGTATAGACTCCCTTTCTGGAGATACTCTATTACTAGGATAAACATTCCTCTCAGAACACAGAACTGAGGGAATGGTTCAAGAAGGAAGGTGAATCCTACCCCAGACAGTACAGACCTGTTGCCCACTGGAGGGCAATGAAGGTGAGCAATGCTGAGGCCGGGCCTCTCTGATCAAGTGTGCAGAGGCCTCCCAAATTGCTGTAAATAACAGGACATGGTGTGCTCCCATGTGGAAGGTCAGTGTCATGTGCTGGGATTGCCAAAGCAGTTAAAATTGCTTATTAATCAAGTGTGTTTCCTGAACTAAAACTAATTCCATGGCACAGCTTTGAGGAGGGTTTTTTTGTAAGTCTTTTTCTCTGTAGTAGTAGCAGTTACAAACTGTATTTGATTGAGGAATAATTGTTTTTAGTGTGGGACCTATCAAGCAACATTGAAGTGAAAGAATTGTGTTCTGTTATGTGCATTCATACCTGTGCATGCACACCTCTTCAGATCATTCAAAACTGATGCCTTAAGACTACCTGGCCGTGTTAATCCAATATATGTTGCCGATTCCAGGTGTCCCAAAGCTGATAACTACTGATATGGTCAAAGAAGGTGCAGCTGTGATTGATGTAGGCATCAACCATATCCATGATCCTCTTACAGGAAAAACCAAAATAGTTGGGGATGTGGACTTTGAAGGTCAGTGAAACACTTTGTACAAACCTGTATGTATTGAAGTTCAGAGGATTCATTCATGGTAAATACTTGGAATAGGCAATGTCTCAAATGAGACATTATTTGCAGAAATGTTTTGTCATTTTTTACTTAAATAACACAATCTATCGCAAATGCTACGTTATTTGAGAGAGAAACTGTTGCTTTTAATTACAGGAACAGCAACCTTTAAGAGACACAGATGAGCTCTTCTGGCAGCAGTTCTCTCCCATTTTCTTTAATCCTTTGTGTCTGTGAAGTGTTTCAAGAGTAATCAGTTAAAACAATTGATAAGTAATGAATAATAATAAATCAAAATCAGTTCTGCTCTCTCTCAAGCAGAGGCTCTCCCACTGTTCCCAGCAATCATTATTATACCGCAGCTGCTCAAGCTTCCTCTTATGCTCTCCCTCTGTGCTTGTCTGTGCAAATGTTAACTTTGGAATTATTCTTTACACTAAGGTGTAATGTGGATTCATCTTAAACTGCTGAGCATCCTGGTCCGGGCAAGTGTAGCAGATAAAAGTTGTTGTTCCATATTGATCTTTTTTGTGTTTAACATGTTGCAGAGCGAGTTCACAATGTAACTAGATGAAGTGTCTCTGCTCTGGAGGAGTTCCAGACTGGAATAGCAGGATTGTTGGAGTTGAAAATTAAAGCTTATTGGCAGAGTTGAGTGTGGGAAGCTTAGGCAGCATTTACCCACATTATTAATGGTTCTCAACAGTTCCTTATTTTGATAAGTATGAAAATCACCCACAGGTTTTTTTCACAGTTATTAACATGTTGGCTGGCATAATGTCTCAAAGCTTAATTATATTCAGAATGTTTGTAGCCAGCTGTGTGTGTTTGTGATTACATCACTCCCTGAGTTCTGCTGCTTTTCCTCATTGTGCACGATACCTGTGTGTTAAACTCTGTGAGATCGCCTGCATCAGTGGAGCTGAGCCACTGTCTCGGCACGTGCTTGGAAATGTGTAAGTGGATGTGTACAACAGAGCTCCAGGAAAATCATACTTTTGGAGGACAACTTGAAAAGTTTCTCTTCCTTTCTTATCTTGCTTGTGCTGTCACAAATCACAAGTTCAGTTTTCTGTTTTCAGAGATGAACTAAAGTACAGAGATTTTTCACAATTTTTTGCCTGAGCAGGTATTGGAGTAAAAAAGCTGTAACTTTGAGAAGCATGAAACTGAATCCTTCTTGTTTGTTTCTCTTCACACACAAGACCTTGTGCCTGCAATATAGGTGTAGATTCAGTGGCAGGGCTGTGATTCAGAGTTTCAGCAATGCACTCTATCTGTCTCGTCATGTCTGCTGTGGGTTGTTCTCAGGATTTTACCTGGGGGGAGGGAAGATCCAAAAAAGAGGGAGGAACTGCAGCTTGGATTATGCCACTACAGTTGCAAGTAGCATTTCACTGTGCATTGCCAAAGGGAAATTGTTGTTGGTTCATTGGTATCGGTGAAAGTTTCACTAAATCTCTAACAACAACAAAAAACATCCCAGTGTGTACAGTTCTGAATAATAATAAGTAAACCACCCTTGGCAAGTATTTGATTTGACAGTCAGGAGATGGAATAAGCCAGTGTGTTCGTGTAGCAAATCGTTTTGTCCTTTTCTTCCACTTGACTGGATTTATATTTAAGTCCAAGTGAAAATGATTTTTGCAAGTTGAGGCCAGGTACATAAATGGCTGGCATGACATAGGGTACCTGTTAACCATCATGTAGCCCACCATTATCTGTTGTCTCTTCATCCATATTAAGTAGAAAGATGTGGCTGTGAGAAGAGCAAAGGTTTAACTGGGCAACCAGAGATCAAATTTCATTTATAGAAATAGATGGCAATGGCTTCCTTCAACAGATCTCCTGGCAGAAAAGCTCCTGCAGTGGAAATTCAGTTTATTAGATGGCTGGAAGCTTTTTTGTTTCAGCTGTCATATCCAAGCAATACTTGGATGCCATCTTCTAATCTCTGTGGGGTAGGTTAGGCAGTAAAGGTGTTAGCTCTTCAACAACAAAAGGATACCATTTCAGGTTTTTTTTAAATGTTTTTCATTATTAAATTCAATGTAAAAAATGCCCAGGGGCACTGTTTGAGTGACACTTATTTGCAACAATTATCGAGTGTCTTTAAACAATATTTGTGATTTCCCACATCCCGACACGTCCTCTTTATTTTGACACCCCACATAATAATAATTTTATTTCCACATAAAAAATTGTGGGATTCTTGTCTGGCATAGTTTACTGGGCAGTTCCAAGGTAACTGAAAGAACACGAGAGGAGAACACTGTGCATGTGGAGGTCAGCTGTGAAGCACTCGAGTACCCAGCCTGATACTGCAGGGAGATTTTCAACTGTATGGGCAGCTTTCCATGTATAACCAGCACACTGAGGGGACCTCTGTTCATGTTAATAATTTACCAAAACCTCTGGTCTAGGGCAGCAATTTGCCGTCACAGGAAGGGAGACCTGTTTCTATGAACAGGACAGTGCACGTGTGGTGTACTTGGCCCTGTTTTATAGGGCTTTTGTTGCCACAGCTATACTGCCAAAGGAGGAGGAGGGCTACAAGTGCCAGGAACATGAAATAAAGGAACAACTTACCAAGAACATTTAGCTGGAACGGCTTTTTTGGGTGAAACACCAAAAATTTCCAAGAGTGACTGGTAGAGCAGGGTAGTAACACGCCAGTGTAATAACTCACCTTTGTAACTGGAACTGGAAATGCCCTTGAAACTAAAGTTGCCTGTATCTCTTTACAATTCCTTCCATATTTTAGACAAACAGAGGGCAATGCTGGCTGTTGAGTCTTTATTGAGTGCCTATGTAGAAAAGAAATCTTTTGTGTAAGACCTTTGTAGGTGATGTAGTTGCAGTATCAGTGGAGGGATTTGTGCATAGAATCAAAGAAGATGCTGAGTTGGCAGGGCCGCATCAGGATCATCGAGACCAGCTCCTGGCCCTGTACATGAGAACTGTTCAATCTGGCTCGACAGTGTGGAAGAGATTGTGGAAAATGGCTGCCACCGGGAGCAGGGATGCATTCCCTGTGCTGAACAGCAGAAGAGAGTTCTTCAGCAAGTGATTGCTGTGGTACAAGGTGATGGGCGTATATTATGAATTTCCTTTGAATGAGATCAACCATGATAACCTTCAGATGCAGTTTATGAATGGAAATGGTGGTCCTGCAGCTGCACCTCAGCTGCAGTGTGCCAGAAACCCAGATTCTGTGACAGCAGCTGCTTCTGACAGGTGTCTGCTGCCTCTCCGCGTTCACTGTGATACCTGCGTGGCTCTGGGCTGCTCCTCAGTTACTGAATCCTTTCCAAGTGAGCTCTGCGTGTAGCTTTTCCAAACAGTGGTCACGAAAGTAGAACATGGATGTTCCAGCTGCTTTTGCTATAGCTTTAGTTAGTTGGTTTCTCAGGTGATCTTGAAGATCTGGCATTCGTTTTGCAATTAGTAAAACTCCAGTCTGTGTGATTGTGTCACTGTACTGCTGCCCTGCAAACATCAGGGGAAGCATTACCTGCTGTTGTGCCCTGTGAGTTTGAGGAATCCAGCATAAGGTTGGCCTTGGGCAGTGGCAGCCAGGCTGGCTGGGGGCTGGGTGGTGGCAGTAAGCTGCTGGGTGGCCCAGGCAAGGTTCTTCTCCAGACAAGAGGATGTCGTACGGGGGCCTCACTAAGTAATCTGTGATATCATGCATTTCTGCTGCCACTACTTATTATCCCAAGGCTACCACGACATCCCATCCACCTGTCTGTGCTAACTGACTGCAGAGATGCGTTCATTTCATGCTGGGTTTGTCTGCTCAGGATACCTCTGTTGCTTGGTTTTTAGAGGTAGTGGAGGGAGAAATATGCACTGTTAGAATTACAGTACTGGACCATAATTCCTTGGTTTTCCTTTTTATTGCAGTTAAAACAGCTGCAGTAAGAGAAACAGGGCCAATATGCAAAAGAAGGGACTCTGAGAAATGGGGTAGCTGCTTGCTTGTTGGTATTCCACAGCGTAATGAGCCAAGTCCCAGAGCATGTGGAGCTGAACATGGGGTATCTGCTGTGAGTGCTGAGCACAGGATTTCACACTTAGGCAGTGCTGCTGGGATGCAGTGATCTGGTGTAGCTTTACAGGGACTTGTAAAGCTGTGTGGAAACAGTGCTTAGGCAGGAATTACTCTGCATCACTTAATGCAGATGCACAAGACCCAGAACTGCCTTCAGGTTGAGACTTGCCCTTGGTTTGTGTGATTAACCCTATTAGGTGTCTGATGTCCTTAGCTTTAAAGGAACCTAGGAATGAAGGGCTGCTCCGAAGCTGTGGATCCTGTTTTTCAAGGAAACTATCTACATTTCATTTGTTCTGAAGAATCAAAGGAAGATTTCAAGGTTCTCCAGAAGCTGCAAAATAGCAACTCCTCCTCCATAGGCACCTAATTTGCATACTAGCATTTTCCAGGTTGGAGGGGAAGGTCTGGGAGACCAGCAAATGTCTGGAGAAAGCAGGAGTAAGGCTGGGGACAAAGTTATTCCTGTGAAGCAGAAATGAGAGCTGAAGGAACTGACAGCACAGCACCTCACCTGCCTACATGAGATCAGTCACACTCAGGTGCTGCCTGGGAACTGTGCTTTGGCCTACTACACTTGACCAGGAAAGGAAAAGCTGTTTATAATTTTGAGGGCCAAGGAATTTGGCCGCTTTGGTATTTACTCTTACTGATGACAACTTATCAGATTGTAGTTTCCCCAGTACAGACCCCTGCTGTGCATTTGAAACTGTGGATCAGCTTTTGTGAGTAAACTATCTGGGTGGTTTTATGCTAACTGACACAAAGCGTGGCTTCTGCCACACCGACTCACAGGGATTTCCATAATGACAGAGTATGGGTAGAGGAATTCCCCAGCATCTTGGGAAAACAGTGCACTGTGTGTTTCCTGCTGAGTAGGGTTACTGACACCACAGGCAATGTGTCTTGTACCTGATACTCATTAGAAGGCTTTCTTCAGGAAAGGCACCATCTAGTTGTGGATTGTCCCTCCTTGTAAGTAAGACAGGACAAGTCTGAGTAACGGCACAAAAAGAGGTATGTGACATTGCCGTGCAAACAAATGTATTTCATTTTAAAGTGCCTACAATATTGTCTCTTTAATGTCTGTGTTTCCTTCAGATGTGGGTACATTTCAATAATTAGGATATAAATCTGAGAATTCATAGTAAGTGTGTTAACCATAAGCACCAATCTCAAATGGTAGGTAGTTCAAAACAGTATGACTATTAAAAAGACAAATTATTTATGTTTGAGGATATTAAGAGTAACTGCCATATGAAGTCTTAATGTTATATTTTACATGTTAAAAAAACCACATTGTAAATTGTTTTCCTTTTCGTATATTTTAACGGTATATCTGGTGGTACCAGTCAACTGAGTAATTAAAACCCTCCCAGTTGTAATTACCATCTCTCCTCAAGGAGACTTAATCTTCTTCTGTTCTTCAGTTTAGTGAGATATTCACCGTTAACTTCTGTGAATGCTCTTATTATGTCTCTGCCATGGGGAGTTCAGACAGCATTTTATTAATTTCTTTTAACCCCTCATACAAATCTAATAAATATTCTTTCCAGAAAATATCCCAATACCCCATTTCTCAAATTCTCTTATGTTTTTTTTGAGACCTTTTTATTCCTGACAGTTAAGCACAACATAGATTCAAAATGAATACCCTTGCAGCAGAAGCAACTTATCTTGTTTGTTTGAAACCCAGGTGCCAAGTTTTCCATCCCTCGATCTCTTACAGCCAGACACAGAGCCTGCTCTGTAGTAACTTCAGTGGAACTGAATGTACTTATATCAGCTCTCCTTGCTCAGTTGTCTTGTATGTGTGTCTTTTGGAAAAACAATGCTTTTGAAAGTGGGATGTGAGTTACCCTAAATTTGTTACTAAGCAAGCCAGAAAAAACCCCAAACTAACAAACAAAACACTTTTCACGATGGCACCTGAAAAAAAACCCTCAGTAGTAACCAGGTTAGTAAAAGGCTCTTTGGACTGACCATCATTAGTAAGTGCTCATTACAGGTTTTTATGTGATTGGTTCCCAGGAAGTTACACAGAATTGCTTTGCAAGCAGCTTGCAACTCCAGTCAATGGCATTTTGCACAGTATAAAAGAATATCAAGTCAGGATTAATTGCTGCATTACATTAATTCCTCATACAAATAGGTTAACTTAAGTGCTTACAAAAATTAATTAGTACACATTTACCTCGACACAAGCATTCAAGGTGTGCGCTAAATTTGGATAGTCTGGTATGGTTCATGGAGCTAATTCAGCTGTAACTCTTTCCTTTCTGTTCGAAGCTCTACTTTCTCCCTCTGCAGTTTTAAGTTCCCTTCTGTGATCCCAGGATGTCTGTGTTGAGTGTGTGTTGCTGCCATGGGGCAAGGGCAGCCTGCTGCAGATAGCTGAGGTGGGACAGGTTGGGAAAGCCTGCCCCAGAACTAGCCCTGGGTACTAATACTCAGATTAGCAGTACCTCGCAGCCCCAGTCCTGCGCTCTGCACTGCAGTAGCGCTTCTGCCTTGGCCTGTCCTGTGTCACACTCCTCTGTGCTCCTCACCAGCTGGGCATTTGTGGGCAGTGGAAGGGGGAAAACCATTTTGGAGACATTCTTAGCCAATACCTCTTTCTGTTTTCTCTTAGAAGTGAAGAAGAAGGCTGGCTTTATCACTCCAGTACCGGGAGGGGTAGGACCTATGACTGTTGCAATGCTTCTGAAGAACACACTCCTAGTTGCTAAAAAGCTCATTTACTAGAGAAAATGGGCTACCTTGGACGAAGAATCTGGGTTGTTCTATTTATTGATACACAAAACGTTTATTTTTTACTACAAATATATTTATTTCTGCATTGTATTTATTTTTACATGTCAAGTATGCTAAACCTGATGGTTTACAAAATGTTCAAATACTTTGTTACCTCCTCCTGACTTACTGCAAGCAAAAATGAGTTGGAGAATGCAGCCTACGCAGTTATGTTGGTATGTGTTTGAGAATGAAGAATGAATTACAACTGTACTATGCATTGGTGCAGTTACCAAGGGCTTGTAAGCCCTTGGGACCTTCAGGCTTGATCAAACAGTGTAAAAACTAAGTTTCAACATGCTAGATATCTTTTAAGTACTTGATTTGGGTTCTGAGGTCACAAAACACTCTGGATGCAGTTCAAAGTCTTGGAACATTTTTTGTTTTAAACACTTTAAGCTAGCAGCAGAAATCTCAACTCCAAGAGGAGTGAGAGACTGCAGTGTTTGTGTCAGCTGCCAGGCAGTAATGTTGACAAGAATGCAAATGTTCAGTAAAGTAGCCAAGTAAACTGGAATGCTGGTGAAATTTTGATTTTAAACATCTGCAAGAGGTAAGCATGAATAAGTAGGTAGAATGGAAGCCTGAATTATTTTCTTTTCATATCTGGACAAAATGTTTTGGTGCATAATGTCCTCATCCCACAGAAAAAATCCCCGAACCTGAACAGTTGACTGGGCTGGATTTGACTTAAAATAGATGAAATGTAGTTGACATTACTGTGTGTGTACAGTATAGTGGGGCAGGGGTTGAAGAGGAAGAGCAAACCAGAAGTTTATCCATGACAGAATGTTTGTATTGGAATTTGAAGCCATTTAATTATATTCTCTTATTTCTGAAAGTGCATGACAAGGCTTTTTTTTTATTCCATGATGTAAGGCTTGACTTCAATGGCCACAATGTTTTGCTGCTTAAAGAGGACTATATGGGATAAGATCATTATGTTTCTATTCCCAAAAATTTAGTTTCTGGATGGATCTAGCGTAGTCTCATGCAGTGTATAATTTGGAGTGGAGTTAATGCTGAGATACCTGTTCAGCTGAGTGTGTGCACTATTGGCACTCCCACTGAAGGCAGTGGGAGCCAGTTGGGACTTTTTATCTTTGTGTTTTTATCTCAGTTGGGATAACTTTGATTTATTTTCATCAAGAACCTTAGGTGTTTGCTGGTGGTCTATCGATAACTTGAAAGAAGAAGGAAAAAAAATTGTGGCTAAATACTATTGCATTAAACAGAAAAATGCACTTACTGTAATAAAAGAGCCAAGGTGGAGCATCCCTTCCATGCTGACTGTTCTTGTGATGGACTTTCTGAGAGTATGCTTTAATGCAGTGTTTGTTAAAGTTTGACAGAATTATTACTAAATATATAATGCCAATAGTGCGGACACTTGTCTATTTAAATTTAAGTGGTAATATAAATGTTAGGAGAGTCAAGGTGCCTATAGAGAGTATACTTGGACTGATCAATCAATGACCGAAAGATGGAATAAAACTTGTTCACTGTTTTGTTAGTCTTGGTGAAAAATGTTGATGGAGTTTCGGGAGTGGTTGTGATTTTCCTTTGTTTATGCGTGTGTTCGGAGCACGGTGAATGAATGCCTTGCATGTTCAGTTATTGCTGTGTCCGGCTGTTTGTGTTGCTCTTCTAGATTCATGTTTGCTTTTGCTGGTTTAACGCTGACCGTCTCTGCGTGTTTTGGCAGAATAACCATTTTTGGCGCTGTGCTCGTGTCCCTTGAGCGAGCCTGCTTTTGTTGTGCCCTACAAACAGGTTGTTGTGCATTGTAAGCTGTTTCCCTTTCCTCAGCTAGTGAGACCTAGGCTTTGCTCCACAGTGTGCTGTCCTCAGAGCTGCCAGACCCACCTGTGAGAGTGCTCTCCACTGGGAGAACATTCAGAAGGAGCATCCAGAGGGAAGGGCCCATGACTCAACCCAGAAAGCATGCTGGTGTGCCCGACCTGGTCAAGCGCGGTCCAAGTATGAACACCGTGTGTTGGACAGAGCGCGGCCTTGCCCGCTGCAGCCTTATCCCAGGCCCACCACACCCAGTGTGTTGCCTCATGACAAAGCTTCCTCTCGGATTCAGGCCTGATTAAACTCCCGTTGTGCAGCTGTGTGTTGAAAGCAAGGCTCATGAGCCTTATCCCTGCTTGGGACTGATAGCAGAGGTTATCCGGGTAGGCATAAACACTTCTGTCTGGGAAGTGTGCAAGGCACTTGATCAGCGTGCAGGCATGCAGCAATTCAGGATAGCAAAGGAAGGGAATAGCCTCCTGGAATGCAGTCCATGAGCAGGAAAAGGCATAATTAAAATGTGCGTAACTAGCTTGTGTTTTTCCCTTAACATGTGAAGTGGTTAGATGTAATCCTGCAGATCACTGGGGAGAGCATAGCAGAGAGGGAGAGCCGGAGCTGACCGGTTATTAGGGCATTTATTAGAAGCTTTTTGTTTTTAAAATATAAAAATGGTAAAATGTTGTTGTTGCTTGGAGCTCAGAGTTGAGAAAGGAAGTCACTGGAGTAAAGGGTGTAGCTCTCCTTTGGTGAGAGTCAGGTTGTTGATGTCCATGTATATTACTGAACTGGGCTTTTCTGATGATCTCCAGTATCCTTCGGAGACCAGTCCTAGTCGTTCCAAGCTGCCTATGTCCAAGGAAGTTAGACAGTGTTTGGGGCTGTGGAGAGTGGTTTAGTATAAGAAATATGTTTGACGGGTATATGCT
This sequence comes from Empidonax traillii, assembly GCF_003031625.1. Classification (NCBI taxonomy): domain Eukaryota; kingdom Metazoa; phylum Chordata; class Aves; order Passeriformes; family Tyrannidae; genus Empidonax; species Empidonax traillii. The sequence goes on along the minus strand of NW_020956297.1, from coordinate 166,569 downwards.
AGGGACCTGCAAACACTTGGTGTGAAATGTTTGTTCTCATTATGCACAGTCACTTCTTGGAGAGGCAGAGGTGGGCTTTTCCTGCGGTGCTGAAGGGATTTCCTGATACATGAGGCAACAGCTTACCTGCTCTTTCAGTCTGTGTTACCTCAGCGCCTGTGCTTTGCCAGCTCTGGACTTCTGCCCCGCAGCTCCAGCCAGCAATCCAGGCCTTGTGGGTGCCAGTGGGCTGCCTTGCTTCCTAGGGTTGTGCACAACCTGGCTAAATGGAAAGGGATCAGCACAACCCTCAGGCTTGCAGAGCCTGGGATCAAAGGCCTCTTGCTGGCAGTCACTGATGGAGAACATCATCCATTATCTTTGTGTCTGATCGCTTCCTAATCTCAGCACTAGCTGTTTGAGTGAAGGAGAGGAACAGAAGAGTTCCTCTTCTGGATCGTGGGGACTGAGGGACAGCGAGGACCAGGGGAGGAACGCTAGTAGAGCAAGGGCTGGTTCCTGGACCCTGACCTCAGGAGTAGCATCCTGAGGCTGAATATCCTTCTGGAATTAACACAAGACCTACGCTGCGAAGGGGAGGAAACGCCATGTTTTCACAGCGTGTAATTTTTCATTTTGCTCACCTCTGTTTTGCTGGTTTTTGTCCCTCTGCTTTGTCAGAATCTGGGTCTCGCTCTAAAACTGTGCCTTTACCTGCACAATTATGCCCACAGGTAATAGGAAACCAGGGTTTCAAAAGAAAACCTGATCCCATTGCTAGATAATAGCAGTTTCCTAAATAAATGTGTGGTTGCCCCGGGGGGTGAGGTTGTTGCCAGATGCACCTTTTCTTGATTGGTGAGAACAAGAGATGACGCTTCCTGGCATATAAGTGCAAGAGAAAACACGGCAGCACAGATAAGCACAGCAAGCGAGCCACCTGGAAAGAAGAGCTGAGAAGGTGTTAAAGCAGCTGCCTGCCATGGCATTTGGAATGCTATTCTATATTTTGCTGAAAGGTAGGTATGGAGGAGGCTTTTCCATGTCATAAGATCCAGGGCTTTGTTGAACAACAGTTGGCCTCTTCTGAAATAAGCGGTGGGGTGGGAAGCAGAACCACTGCAGCAGTTTGAAACCCGGATGAAATTGTAACTGATAGGCTATAATTTACAGTTCTTTGAAAAGAAGCTGCTTAGACTGGTGAAGAGATGTAAGGTTGTAGTATGTTACACATACCTGTGTCATAAATTGTGTAAGATAATAAAATGGAGAACAGGATGCATTTGTATTTGGGAAATTTGCAAAACCATGTTTGTTTTCCCACAATCGTAATTATGCTGTGGCAAAAGGAAGTTTGAGGCAAAAATGTTTTAACTGAATTGTTATTATATTGCTGCCTTGTATGGGGGTTGTATGAAATTCATGTTGTATGAAGTGCTTTCTAGGTGAAATGAACCTTGAATAGATGTACTGAGCTTTTCTGTTCCAGTAAGCATCTATTTGCATTATACAGCAATGGGGGCACTGAGTGAAGAGTCAGCTTATACTGCTTCATCCCTCAGCACAGACTTATGGAATAATTGGACAAAAAACAACGCTGAAGGTATTGCTTTTCTGTTCTGTTTGCTAATCCGTCAGTTAGGAAAAAACCCAAACCAAAAAACCTCACCAAAACCTATGGTGTTAGCTGCTGGGGTGCTCTTGTCACTTGGACACTGTTGGATTTGTGTGTTTTATTTGTGAGATGAGCTGCTTTCTTCGTGGAGCCTTCAAAACCTCTCTGGAGTCAGAGCTGCCACCCAGCTGGGATAGGCTCAGTGATGACCAGCTGAAGGATCATTTAACCCAAGTCAGCTATAATTTGAAGAAGACAGGGCTAATTAGGATAGACGACTTGGGTTTCTGATGGCACTTTCTGTTACTTTTACCTGGTGCCTGGTTTCCGTCTATCTTCAGTGTGCACCATGGTGTGCAGAAGTGAGAATGAACAAGCACAACTTCAAGCAATGCCTCTCATGCCTGTTACTCAGTAGTTTCTTTCTTTGTTGCAGTTTTGCTTTCGGCTGTCGTGGCTTCCACAGCCCTCCTCAGAGTGCTGGCTCTCTCCCTTGTTCCTTTCTTTTTTCTGACTGAAATGTGAACTCAAGCTCTTTGCCTGCCAACATGTGAGAGCAGAGCACTGTTTATCCTGCCAGCTGCATTCTTGATGTTACTTGAGGTGCTGGTGATGTCATTGCTTTGGGAGAGCTGTGCGATCTGGGACTGAGGTTTTGGCAGGTCAGTAAAGGAGGAAAAGGTTCTAACTGTGATACTTATTAATGTCTTTGCACTTTAGAAAGCACATAAATATGCACACAAACCATCTGCTGTTAATTCTAAGTCATCTCAGGATGTCTTCCAAGCTTTTCTAGTAGATCCATAAGATTTTAATTTTTCTCCTAACAAGTCAAGCTGCTTTGTTTTCCTTTGTTTTCCTTTCTTTGTCGTAGTGGTACAGTGTTATATACACATTCATCCATACACATACTGTGTATGTGGGTTTCATATATATGTACGTAAAATATGTACGCACGCACGTATGCATGTAAAATCAAGAAGATGTTGGTTTTTGACCTCAGTGCTTTGGTTTAGCAGCTCAAGCACTGTGGTCTAGTTTAGTGTGTCTGTGTGTGACACAGTTCTTGCAGAGCTGCATACAGCAAACAGGAGGATAATGAAGTGGAAATATGTTGTGGCTCATTAAGTGCCCTGTTTGTGTTGTTTCTAGAAAGCAGGAGTGACTGGTCATGTTATAACAAAGAGGAGGCTTATTTACAGGGTCACAGCCATGTCTGTAGTTGTCCTGTGAACCTTTATGAAAGCCGGGGCTGTGGTGGTCAATGGGATACCAGAATTTCCCTTGGAAAGTGTTCCACTCAGAGGTAGAAACAAATTCAAAACCATTCAAGCATACATTTACATGGGGAGTTAGAAGTATGTTTTGGTGGACCTTTTACAAAGCCACTGAAAAGTTAGATAACAGCACTTCCAGAAAGAAGATTGAAAAGAAGTGCCAGCAGAAAAACTGGCTGAATCTCTGAAGTTTCCTGGTAGCTCCTATTCCTGTGCAGTGTAGGTTTATAGTAAGATTTACAACCAAGGTTCGTAATAGTGGATTCTAAAAAAATTAATTCCTGGTTCACTATCCACTGGAGGAACTGGCAGTTTCTTGTGTGATTCAAGTCCTCTGGAGACTGAGGTGCAGTTTTATGGAAAAGCACTAATTTCTACTCAATCCCTTTGCATCCCTTTACAAGATCATGTCCTTTTTTCCTTATTTTATGTTACACAGGCTTTACTTGTCACCGGTGCTGGGGATAGGGAATGTTATGCTCAGTGATCAGCTGCAGGAAGAAAGGTGATGGAGAGGAGGTGGGAGCTGGCACGGCAGGAATACAGAACTTCTGACACGGCTGGGGCTGAAACAGCCTGCATAGCAAAATGGACAGCCAGGAGTAGGGAAGAGCTTGGTTTCACTGGGGAAAAAATGGGATCCTTTCATCGCTGTCAGCTGGTTTTTCCATGCAGCCTGTAAAGGAGGCTCTGAACCTGTGGCTGACCCCTTCCCTCCCTCCCCTTTTGGACTCTCCTGTTCCTCTCTGACACACTGTATTTGAGGGCTGAGCTGTCCTGGACTTACTGGCTGACTCTGTTGCCAGTCTGTCAGTTTTGGCAAGCCCAGGCTTCTAAGTGCCTGTAGCCTGGATTTCATGTCAGCTCTTGCCAGCTGTATCTGTTTGAATGACTCAGTTGCAGGCAGCTGACAAGTGCTTACACAGCATGTTTCGCTCTCCTCACGTGACATGAAAGGGCACATGGACGTGTTTATTCAACAGCTTGTTTAGTATCTAGGTGGGCAGTATGATAGGAATTAGCATAATGCTCTGGGGAGGGTTAGAAAAGCATTCTTTTTTGTTTTGAAGACTGATTCTTTCAGAGGCAAGTTGTACTTTTGCAACCCCAAAATAATTAGCACGTGCAGTTTTTGTGTGTAGACTTAATATCTGGTCTTGCAGCCCACAATGGACCAAGCTCTTCCTCCTGACAGTGAGGGAGGAATGCGTTGGTTTGTCTCGCGCTTTCTAGGCAGGCTGCTGCTCCAGGCTGACCTGGGATTCTAATAACAGCAGCACTCTGGGAAGAGGATCCTGGGCCCGCACGAAGCAAGGTTTCCTGCAGACGTTGGTAGTAGAAGGCTGCCACCTCTCGGCAGCGCTGGTGTGAGCCAGGAGGGATTTAGGGTATGGAAATCCAGACGGTGGAAGTTGAAGGTGGCTGGGGATTTCATTCCTTGGCAGCGTGTACCTTCCTCATGTTTCATTTGGTTTTTTTCCTCTGTGGCAGAAATAGAAGTGAAACATTAAACCTGTGCAATAGACATCATCTCAGGGCCTAGCAGAAGAGTAGTATTTTGAGTGGCAGGAACTACAGGTTAAAGGCTTAATTCAATGGGTTATTTTTAGTGATTTCCTAGTGCACTTTGTGTTTAAATGGAGATTCAAAACAGTTGGTGCACAAGTGTTTGAGGTGAGTCCTGGGGAAAACATGAATGTACCACTGCCTATTTTCTGAAACTCTTCCCTGCAGAGCTTTGGTCTAATTTGGTCTAATGTAAAAGGTACATTAGGCCTAATTGAAAATGGGATTTTGCAGATCCTCTGCATCGTGCATCTCCTTGGCAGGCCCAGCTGCGCAGCTGTGTTGACCACATGCCTTGCTTTCCTTCGTGCTTTCCCCATCAGAGAGCAGTGTACAGTCCTCCCGTGCAGATAGTAGTGTCATCCATCTCTTGTCACAAAATCTGTCTTTCTTCCTGATGTCTGTCCTCTCTTAACTTCTTCTTGAAGTCTGTCCTTTGAAGGCCTGGTCCTATGCTGACTGTGGCCTCAGCCTGTCCCTGGAGGTTGTCAGCAACATTCCAGGAGCCAGCCAGAAAAGAGCCATACCTGGATTCTAGAGCCAGAACAACTTGCTCCCTTTCATTGTTTTCTAGGCTCCACAATGTGAAGAGAAACTTGTGATTTTTTTTTCCCTTGCAAAAATGGGTAAGATGCCCTTAGAAGTTTGTTCTAAAGCAACAGGTCTTTCTTCTACATCTGTGGCTTTTCCTGAGGAAGTGTAGTAAACCAACATGGCATTCTTCAATCAGACTTGAATTGTTACTTGTTCTCCCTAAGTCCTCTTGCTGAGCTGGGAGTCTGATGACTCTGTCAGGTTTGAGAGGGCACTGTTCTCAAAGTAGTCGTGTTTGATCTGAATATCAGTGATAGCATCATGCCTTTTGGGTGTCCAAACCACATCATTCACAGCTGAAGTTGTGAATTGCTAGAGCAGCTGTCTGCCATTGTGTGTCATCTCTGTGATAAAACTGCAGGAGGAGGAAGAAAAGATCAGCTTAGTAGAGCACATAGGGGACATTTCTGCCATTAAATGTCTCAAACTGGAATTTGATGTAGAATTTAGGGGGTCAGTGCTGTTACTCCTGAAAGATGTGTAGTGGGATTGTGAATTACCCATAGGCTTGGTTGAGGCTTCTGTCCCTGGCAGTGGTTCCATGTAGTATCTCCAGACCTTGATTCAGCACTTAGTCAGAAAGGAAGGGTTCTGCTTGCTGTACCATTGTTGAGTCACTCCGAGCAGACCTTGTCACCTTCCTGCATGATGTTATTTTTCTTGTGGTCATAACTGAAAGCTGGTGTTGACATGCACTTGGTTAGGAAATCACCTTCAGCCAGCACCTAAGCAGTCCCCTGAAATAGTAAGGCATTGCTGGGACACCCCACCCCACCAGTGATTCCTGTAACTGAGCAGAGAGACCAGTTGGAACAGATGCTTGCAGTGACGGTGAAGCTTTGGAGCTTTCCCTCCACCTGCCGCACCCCTGCTCCCGTGGCTTCTTTATTCCCATTTGAACCACCACACCTGAGAATAAGGTAGCATTTTCTGTGCAGGAAGTGTGCTTGCTGACCTGGATGCATGGAATTTTGTACAAGTTCAGAAGCTTGGTAGCCATGGACCGAGCTTTTTACACAGAAAGACCATCCAGGCAGTCTTGGGAGCTTACTAGTGTCGTTGGACACTGCTAACATTGGAATGTGGAGGAATGAGGGAGCAGTCCCACCATTCATCCTCCCTCATGGCTGCAAGAGCTGGCAAGCAAGAGTGCTAGAAATGCAGTAGTTTGTCTTGTGAGCAGGAAAAGAAGAAAAATGAATTAGCTGTTAATTTGAATTCAAACTGGGAGGGATACAGAGAATAATGCAGTGCTCTTCATGTGTCCAAAACCCCTGCTATTCCTGGGATGGCTTTCCTATTTGGATTGCAGGTTGGTTAATGCTGGTGTTACCCTGGATGAATCTCCCATAATCAGTTTTGTACACATTTGTCAAGAGCAAGTAATTGATTTACAGTTTGTGCTTTCTCAAAGCCGTGCTGGAATGCCTCAGCATCTTGTTCTGTTTCATGCTCCTTGAATCTGCTCTTGAGACAGAACACAGTAAAATCAATATATTAAGTATTTGCTGTACACAATGGCGGTTCTGCTTCAATTGTGTAAGTGTAGTCAAGTGGTTTTTTTGTGCTAAACTTAACATGACTTTACTCTGTTTCCCAGTGGATTACACAGAGAAGCCAAAGCTCTTGAAGCTCATGCAGACCTGCCTTGAGGAACACCACAGCTATTGTATCAATGGGCTCTGCGCCTTCCACAGCGAGCTGAGGAAACCCATATGCAAGTAAAGAATGCTGCTTTTTAGTATCCTTCTCCAAAAATAGCACTGCCATTGCTTCTTTATCTGCTGCGTGGTACTAATGCAGCTTTTTAGTGCCAGTCAAGTACTTGCAAGCTTAAAATGTGGCACAGACCTGAGTGCTGTGGTGTCTCGGGACTGCTAAAGAGGCTGTAATGCTCTACTAGTGTAAATTAACTAAGGAAGGGAGGAGGGGAATTCACAGCTTTGTAGGTCACTGCCGTGGTGCCGTTTCAGATCACAGCTGGTATGTAGTAGAGGAATAAGGAGGTTTTTCTCAGTGGGCAAGATGAAGGGGACAGGATCTTCCAAAATGTCAGCTGCAACTCCCTTATTCCACATGTACCTCAGGCCAACCAGGACCATGGTGTCCTTCAAATTCTATAGGCTCCTTACTGGGCAGCTTTAGCCTTGGGAGACATTGCAGCAGATAAGGATGATCAGAGCACAGTGCTCTTAGTCCACACCCTGCACCATGAGGGGATGTTGGGACTGCTAGCTTTAAGCTAGATAAACTGGGACACCTAGTAGTCTTGGTGGAGGGAAGAGGTTCTGACTGAGCACCAGGTTCAGCCCATCCTCGTTCAGGCTTCTGATTTGTTTAAAACTGATGAAAACTAGCACATGTCTGAAATAGAAAGCATAACAAATTCTGAATAACTTTTGCATGGTGTGTATTTTTTCTGTAGGTGCCTCGCAGGTTATAATGGAGAAAGGTGTGAACACTTAACACTGAATTCATACGCACATGATTCTTATGAGCGTTACATAGCTGTGGGAATTGGTGTAGGAATACTGACCGGTGGAATACTTGCCATCATCTACTGCTACGTAAGAAAGAGGTATGGGAGATATGGAACCTTCTGATTGCATTAATCTGAATTAATCGATCCATTAATTGAGTTAATTGATTGCAAAAATATGAACTGGAGAGCTCTGGGAGTGTGTTCTTGCCTGTTGCTCATCTGTGGTGTGACCTTAAAGGAGCTAACACACTATACCTCTGCATTCCCTTCTGCCAGTGGGTCAGCGGTGTGATTGTCTGAAATGTGGGGTTTGTCTGGGCCGCCTGAATGAGTTAGGTGATTAGACTGGTTCCGTTCAGTGTGCTGTGCTATTAGATTTGTCTGATAAAAATCACACGATGGTGTCCATTTTAGATGCAGGAAATTGAAATCCCCCTACAAAGTGTGCGTGGGCGAGACGGCGCTGTGAAGATCTGGCACTGGGACACTCACCAGTTTGCCTGCAAAGGAGGAGAAGGGCTGCTGGGAAAGCCCCCCTGCACCATCTGACAGGTGCCCCAGCCTCGCGGAGGAGATGAACTCGAGGGAATGGCGGAGGAGCATGCAAAGGCAACTCCTGCAGAACTGACAGGCTCTGTTTAGTGCTGAAGAAAGACCTCCTCTCCTTGGTAAAGGTGGCTCACGCTCAGGTCCAAACAGCTGAGGGCACTGGCAGGCCTCTTGACACCTCTCCTGTGACTGGTGTTTGCCAAGGGGAGGAGCTGGTTGGTTTTAGCTGCTTTCAGTCATTTCAAGCCCTGGAACAGTGTTCTGCTTTGATCTTTTGTGTGTTTTGGTTTGTTTTTTCGTTTGTTTTTAGTTCTTTTTCTCCTCTGGAGGAAAAGCACCACCACTCTCACAATGAGCTGTATTATGGACATCAGGCACTGACCAGAAGACTTTTGGTTTCTGATTTTGGTGTCTGCTGGCTGCGTGTGTGGATAAACATCTCTCTTCTAACTCAGCTGTTACCTCCAGTGTCATGGGCCAAGTAGAGGCTTCTGGTGCCATAAAGGACAAAACTAAAATGCTTTGGACTGAGGAAAATGACTGGTTAGCAAAAGCTTCCTTAAACTTAGGAATAGAGACTAAGCCATTCCTGGAAAATTAGATCATGACACCTGTGGGCATGGCATGCTCTTATTGTTTTCATAGCAAGCAAAGGAACCAGACATCTTTCTCAAAATGGATTATGGAGTGTGCTCCTGACAAAGAACCCTTCTCATCCCAAACATCATCCAGCAGCTCCTCAGATCGATGGAACTAGAGGCAGAACATTGTCTTGCTGCATCCTGGTTTCTGCAAAAGACTTCAATTTCTAGAGAAGCTAGAATTTTTCATAGAACTTCAGTACACAGGAAACAGACTCTTTACTCAATTGTCATGTTACCAGCACAATGTGATCACTCAAATAAGAAAAAAATTATCTTAGGGATTGGGTTCCACCCTGGACAAACAGATTACATATCGGATGCTTGGCTCTCTTCATCTTGTCTACAAAGACTTACAAAGGTACAAAGATTTTTTTCAAAGAAAAGGGAAGAAAATTGATTCTGAAGATGGTGGAACTAACTGGGACTTCTCAGTAACAGCTGGAGTGTTTGCCAGTGCTGACAAGACTGTAGATAGAGGTTTTCATTTCGGCTGTTGTATGTTGCAGACTCATCTGCTGTCATCTACCAGAGAAAGGCAGTTGGTACTTTGAGATTTTGTGGGGTAATATCAGCTCCTAAATTCAGGTGACTTGCTGAAAGCTGAGTTTCTTTGTTATGTGAGTTAATTTTCAAGCAGGAGGCGTGTTGCTTGTTGAAAAAACTGTATTTGTGAGGCTATGGTGACAATGCTGATATGCGAATGAAAGGTGGGGTTTGAAAGGGTAAAGGTGCCTGTGGCACTCGAGTGGTCTGGAGTTCAGGGGGCTTCTTACATGGGGGTCCTGGTCAGTAGCTGAACCATCTCGGCTCTCCATTTGATACCAACTAATAAAACAGCACATCAAATGCAGTTTGGAATCCCACATACCAGAGCGAGCAAGCGGCACATTCCTGGATTGAGACCAGTCCTTTCCTCTGCACATCAACATTAGTATTTTCCAACTCAGCCTTTTTGTCTTCTTCATCTCAAGTTAATCCTCAGATCTCTGCATTGTTTGCTCCTTTCCGTTCTTCTGACCTTTTATAAGTGTCCACTGCCAGACAGCTTGTGCTCCTCACAATTTTCTACCCAGCTTTCAGTCGTGGCCCCGACGTTTTCTGTGTCACATGTGTGTAGTGAGAGGGCAATGGATATGTGAATTGCAGTCTGTGCATCCACACTGAGGCACAGACAAAAAACACCCTTCACCCCTCTCACATGGAAATGCCTATTGAAAACGTGCATGGTATCAGGAAAACAAAGGTGAGAGATCTTCATTATTGATCTCAGAGAAAAATTTAGAGCTAAGTATCCAAAGGATGAAAAGCCTCAGGGCTGTCATGAGTGAATCTCCCTCTCAGCAGTGAGTTGTGTCTTCCTGTGTGCACATTGCCAGTGCTGGATTCAGCCCCCAGGGACCAACCCTCCTTCATCGAAGAGGCTCTGTCTTGGAGCAGGCACACACCATCCTCAGGGGGTATGTGCAGTTGGTAAAGAAGTTCTGAGGGCAGGAGTTTGAGCAGCTGGACTTGGCCTTGCCTAAAGAAAGCTGTTGGAGAGAGATGGATTTGGTTTGGTTTTAGCTGTTTGTATGTCCCTTACTGATATGTTTTATACCCTTCGTGTACCGGTGTCCAAGCAGGTGCCTTACAGGATAGGCAAGTCCTTCTTCAAAAGTATTTACTCATTGTAGTGAGACATTCTATACCTATAGAAACACACACTACTTAATTTTTTTTCACGTTTAGTTAAACGTGACTGAAAAGGAAGGTTTACTTCAAGGCCACAGTTTAACAGGAGACTATATAGTGAAATGTGTTTTTCTAGTTGGCTTTCTGGCCCAAGGAAGCTTTGGAAGGGCTGCCAGTGCGAGTTTGCTGAGTTTTTTTTGTTAATGGAAGAAAAGCTGGAGAATGAAACACCACACAAAATGAGACTTTGTGTCAGGGTAGAATGAGAATAAAATGGAAAGACAAAGATGGGAAGAAGGAAGCAAGCAAGCAAGCGGAGGTCTTTGCCGTATTTTAGCTTTTTTTTGTCAAGTGGTGTCAAGGCTTCCAGAAATGGGTTCCTCGCCACCTGGGTGCTGTGTGCCCTTCATGCTGAAGCACAGGCCTGGAGCAGGCCCAGACTGTGTTCGAGGCATCCCTGCCTGCCTGACTCACTGTGCAGTTTGGTGCAGTGCTCTGGCTGAGGAAACCTGCCCTGCCTCAGATCGCTGTGTGGAGTCAGCCCTGCTGAGCCCTGCCTTGATCAGTGACAGATGCTGCCAGCCTGGTATGGTGTGTTGCTGCTTACGGTGCTGAATTTCCTGCAGAACTGGCCTGTCAAAGGATCAGGATCATCTTTCCTGGCTTATTTATCAGGCTCAGAGTCCTTCTGTAATGGCATAATTAACAGAGTTGTAAACTTCTCCTTCCCATTCTAGCTGCACATGCCAAAAACTGCCATTTCAAGAGGAGCCCCTGTGTTTGTGTGGCTTTTAGGCTGGCCTGCCTCAGCTGTGAGGGGCACCAGCTCGGCAGGGCCGAGCCAGAGACATGAAAGACTGGGATAATCCTTTGCAAAGGACAGAGCGCTTGCCCTGTGCGTGATCCTGGCTGGTGGAACCGTACTGGCTTTTCCTGCAGCGCATCTCACGCCGAGTTGCCCTTAAGCCACCCAGCCCTCAACCTGCTTCGCTGGCATCTGCAGCCACTGTGCAGGTGTGCTGGGCTGTGACTTGAACACCTCCCTCAGTTCGACACCCACTTCCTGCTCTGGCGTGTGGGTGGCCTGCAGTTACTGATCCCAGCAAGGTCTGCTTCAAACGGGGAGGTGCAAGCCTGGGGAAAAGAGGGCTGTGCTTTACAAACTGCCCTTCCTGCCGGGGCACACTGTGGTGAACAGCAGTGCCGTGATCGCACTCGGAGCGCCACTGGCACAGCAGCACCTGGGCCAAGAGCCAGCCAGCCACTGCAGACAGTGCCAGAGTCTCCTGGAGAAGGTCTTGGAGCTCTGGTGGCAAGCAGGTAGGTAGGAGACAGTTTTCCCTTGGAGAAGATTTTGCCTTTTTCTTAGTAATCCCGAGTATGTTTTGATAGTGACACAGCAGGGTTTCTGGTCCATCCCACTTGCAGTAAAAGTCCAAACCCGGTTTGCACTGCTGCAGCCAGCACAAGGGTGCCTGTCACGTGGTCTGAGTGTAAGTCCTGCCTTGTGTACTGAGGACTACCTGTGAAACTGGTTACTTGCCAGTGACTCTCAACTTTATGCCAAAAAACCCCCAAACCAAAAATCAAACAGAACAAAATCAACCTCCCAAAAAGTCATATGGCTCTCAGCAAAGTGAGAGCCAAAAACATTCATTAGATGTTTAATTTTTGTTTTATTTAATTTCTAGTCCATCAAAGCATCCCACAAGGAGAAGGCTAATTTGGCAAAGTAATTGATATAATTAAGTTCAGAAAGCTCCTGTGACCCCTGCAGTTCTTAGTCCTTAATGGATTTGTCTTGAGAGCCTCCCTAGGAAGCAAAATAGTGCTTCGGGAATGATGTGCTGTGGAGAACTAAGACAGGGAGGGATTAAAGTCACCTGAAGGAGAGGCATCAAATTTTCAGACCTTTTCAATAACTCTTCTGGGAGTTCTTTGAAGAACTCTAGTAGATCAGTGACACAGCAGCAGTGTTGGGAGGGTCAGACTCGGTAGAGTGCAAGTTTGGTGACAGACAGCAAGGTGGCATCCGCAGTGACCTGTCCTGAGCCTTGCTCTGAGCAGGGAAACGCCTGTAGAGGTCCCTATTGTCCTGCAAATCCAGGAAACCAGGCGGGACGACTCCTTTACAACCCAGTTAACAAACAAACAGAAAAGCACAGGTACTCATTAAAAGCTCAGTGTGAGCAGTCATTAATTATCATGACAGCAATAAAATCTTGTACCGTGACTCGGTGTGGGGCTGCTCCTACTCTCGCTGAATTGACTGGGAGCGAGAGCAGGTTCTGTGAGCAGCAGAGGGAGGTGAGCACAGCCAGCACCGCGGGGATGATGAGAGGGAGATGGGCACTGTGCTGCTGCTGGGAGCACTGGGACTCCTGGCCCCCTGGCCTCCTGGCTGCACAGCTGGGAAGAGCTCGCTCTCCTGTGGCTGTCGGGATTGGGAATTGAGGCACAGGCTGGTTTTGGCTGAGAGCAGGGTTTGACTTACTGTGTAAGCCCAGGGCCTGTGTGGACAAGTCCACCTCTGAATGAGAGGTTGTTCAAGTCAAATTAAACTCTTATTCCGTTTTTATAAATATAAACATAAAAATTGTGAGACACAATTTCATGGACAAATTAGGGTTAAACCTGTTTTAAATATTTATTCTCTGGAGCAGTTAGGCATGCCTTACATAGCACTTTCGGGGGAATTTTCCACCTGATAGTTTGGTGGGGCTTTGCCCTGTTGTGGAATTAGGCCCACCTTTAAAAGGGAGCTTAGCTCTGGGCTCAGTTTTTTAATGCACAAAAAGGTCAAAGGTATCCAAAGGCCAGGTTTTGACACTGAGTAATTTAAAAGCTAATTTCTAATGAAAACCTCATACTAAATTTATCTGGTGATATTGGCAAGCAAGTTTCCTTGTAGAGATTCCCTAGTGACATTTCTTTTTAACAGTATTTTGTCCTTTAATAAGCAAAAATGCAGTTTTCTATACTTCAAATTCCTGATACTCAAATCTGAAGCTGTGTTTCCTGGCCAGGACTGACCAAAATGCAGCACTGACTCTGCTGATGAGAGTCAGGCTGTTACTGAGTGCAAATTGATGTCCCATTACTTTCAGCTTCCCAAGCCGAGGGACCACTCTGAGATCCAGGGATGCGAGTGTGGGAGCTTTGTCTCTGTCACGCCATGAAATCTGTAACGCTCTTTGCTATTTTTAATTGTTGCTCAAGTGTTTTTGGTTGGGGGCACAGGGAATGTGAGAACTCTTCCTCTCTCCTCTATGTCCAAGGCTGTGGTGCAGAGATGCCTCTCCACGGCCCCCTCTGACAGAGAGCACAGCCAGGGTTGAGACACGAGAGGCCAGGGCCGAGCTGTGCAAGAGCAGCTGACTAACCGAGGCAAAGCTAATTCGTTTGACATCATTTCGGTGCGTCAGGCCGGGTCTGTTTGTGTGCCATTGTTGTGGCAAATCCCATGATGAACGGCGTGCTATTGACTCCTGCCGGCCGTTTGACGGAGCGCGGCAGTGGATTTGGCCGTGAGTGCTGTTCCAGGAAGTGTCTTAAGAGATGCCAACGCCGAATTTAAAGGCTGTGGGGCAACAGCTGGGCCTCTCGGGGAGCTGGGGCAGCTTTACGTCACAGGGAGGACCGGGAGCTTCCCTTGGGTGCATCCCTGCTCTGTGGGGCCCCACAGCCCAGCAGCCACCTCGGGGTGGGGGGAGCAGGGCAGGGTGAGTCAGTGACAGGAGGGAACCCCAAGTTACAGGCCATCCCAGAGTATGCACAATTTGGCTAAGAGTTTTGTGTTTTCCCTTCTTTTCAAGGCTGTGACATTCCATGTTCGTGTGTGTTTCTTGGAGGGATGCTGTCGAGGAAGGGAAACTAAAGGAGGGCCCCCAAGAGGCCTTGTCTGTGTCTGTGGGTTTTGGAGACTCTCAGCATCTCAAGTGTTGGGTTGTTGGGTACAAATCTTTGTAGCTCTGGCACAACACTTGGTGGACATTGGCAGCTTAATCTACCTCATGTCTCAGGACGGATGGCTCCCGTGGTGCCCTTTCGGGCTGCCTGGGTTTGCCGGAGTGAACCAGCACACTGAAATGCAGGCAGGACTCCGAGGAGCTGAGAGACAGGAAATTCTCTTGCCCTTTCACCTTGCCTTGTTAATACTTCTCTTGACTTTGGTGGCATGTTCACAATGTCTCATGTGCAAAGTACATTTGTAAGTTCTCCCTCAGGCACTTTTCATCCGTCTCCAGAATTCCTTCCTCCATCACTAACTGCATTTTCCATCAAGATTACAGCAGGAAAAAAATGTTCTCTATGGGCTAGGTGCTCCCCTGTGCGTGAAAAATGTGTGCAGGAGCCAAGAAACACTAGGAGTTTCTTCCTGACTGTTCCCAAGAAGAACGGGCAGTGACGCAGGCGGAGGGCACAACCGTACACCTACACACGCAGGTTCTGAGGCCTGCACAGAAACAGCTGTGCTCTTGTTGCAGCACTGAGGAGGTTGGGGTATCTGACCCAGCTGAGTGTCCCCTCACATTCCTCCCTGACCCTTCTGGTCCAGCAGGGGTAGGTGTCTCCTCTTCCCCCGGGAGCAAGTGCCTGGATGCGGAAGGAAACACCTCGGTGAGCTCTGCGGGGATGCTGCAGAGGGCCATTTTGGCCCTGGTGCTGAGCTCTGCCAAGGGCTGAACTGCTCCCGCTCTGGAGGAACTGCGAAAGGTCTTGTGGGAGGGCAGATGGAGCCTGCTGTCCTTGCTTTCCTCTCTGTCACCTGAGGTACAGCACTGGTGTGACCTCCTTGGTCCCTTTAGGCAAAGGGAGGGTTCCCCTGTGTGCGATGCCACTGTAAACTTGCAGGTGCCCTTGTGTAATTCAGGTGCCACGTGCAAACTGCAGCCTGGAAGGACTTTAAAGGGGTGTTTGAATCCAGCCAAGGGTTAATTTGATTGCTTTTTAAACCATTTGTGACATGTAATGGTGCAATACCTCCACCGAAGGCTTTTCCAGACAATTATTGATAAAACAAGGATCTGTGAGATTCCCAGTTAGCTCTGGCCACACTCCAAGCCCTGCTGCAGGCTGGAGTAAAACATTCAGTGGGTGCAGAGTTGGCCTACTTGCACCACCTTGAATCCTTGGGTATTTAGGCATTCATGGCTTTTAAATGCCGTGAGATTCTTAAAATTCCCTTTTGTTTGTGGTGGTTTCTTTGATAAAAAGTACCATGACACATAAGAAGAGCAAGGTAAGAGACAAACCAACACGTCACTTGGTAACAGCAACTCAGTGTGCTTTGATTGCTACTTGAAGTTTAAAAAACCCTGAGTGTAGGAGGAAGGGCATTTGGCTCAGTATATGTGTGTATATATACATATATATGCACAGTTTGAGTAGAGCCTGTTGAAATTCTGGGCACTTTTCTATCAGCTTCATCAGCCTTTGGAACAGACCGCAAGGGGCTTGGAATTCCTGGGACGCAGGAGAATCTGGCCATGTCTGTTGTGTTGGAGCCCCTGCCCCTCCTGTTCATGCGGGTAAAATTTTAGCAGAATTAATGTTGATTTTGAGCAGTAGCTTGTGAAGTAACTGGTGACACTGGGGGGAATTAGATTAAGTCTTTTCACAGGATTTTCCCTCAGCAATCCATCAGTTGTTCATGCCTGCCACAGGCTGCTGGAGGCTGTGCCATGTCCATAATTTCAGTGAATTGCAGTGAGACTGCTTCACTCCCTCAATACAGATAGTTCTGCCTATATCTGTTGAAAGAAAACATGACACGAATGGGAGCCAATTTCCCTTTGTCTTCCAAACACTGGAATACATTTAAGACTGCGCATTGCTCTTTTACTTGCACATCCTTCCATCAGCACTTCAGCTGTGTGCTGGCTCGTGCAGAATTCCTGTTCTGCCAAGTGATATTTTCTGTGTCCAGGTGCCATGGAAATACATGGTCAAATATTGACAGAGGTGCCCTCTGTGTGCATGAGAGAAAATCCCTGACTTTAGTGTGCGTGTCATACCTTGTGCTGATGCAGAGCTGAGGCTCTCCCGTAGATATCAGGTGGTTTGGTAATGTTGAAGAGCAAGTTTGTCTTTATTTCTCATAAAAATAATCTTTGTTGACCTGGATCTCGGGTCCATGCAGATCAGTATATGTGCAGAAAGTCCTGCAGAGGGCATTTCAGTATCCTTCAAAGAACTCAGGGAAACCCAAAGCCAGCAATATGAGGGAGAATTGGCTCCCCTGTGCCCACAGTCATGTCTCCCCTGAGCCCCATGGAGGGTTTGGAGCTGGAGGCTCTACCCTGGCGCAGGGGCAGGTCTGTATGTGAAAGGTGCAGATCGAGGCCTGCACAATCCTCATACTCTGCACCAAATCTTTAGTCCACGGCTTTCCGCATGTAAATTCACCCCAGGTTTATGGTCCTATGCAGAATACAAAAATGATAACTATTAGAAACAACACAAAATACAATTCCATATAATTTAATGCAGGTCATTGCCAAAGAAGTCCAAGGACACATTTCGCATATCACGAGGAACAAAATGGCACGAAAGCAGTTTGATCTGCTTCACGAGGCCTGCTTAGAGGCTTCAGCTCAAACACGGTTCCTGTCTTTTTTGTAAAGCAGCCTGGGTACCAGACAGGAGGAGTGGAACACAGGGACACAGGCATGAGTCCCTGCACATGTGTTTGGTAGGTTGCAGACCCTGTGTGTGACTTCATTCTGCCAACAGACAGGTATCCAAATAACTACAGGGATGCCATGGGGATGAAAGTGTTACAGATTTCAAAGGTAGTGTAGAGGGGCTGGGGTATGGTAAACCAATACTTAGTTCTTAAGTAATACTTTGCATCTGTGGATGGAAAACCAAACACATTCCCAGTGTGCTCTGTGGGGGGAGCAGCCAGCTGAAGTTATCCAGCTGAAATTATCCAGAGACTCCCCTGGCCTGTCACACTGCAGAAAAAGTGGAGGCTTCTCTGCCTCTGCTTTTGCTGCTTGCCTCTTTCAGCCCTGCCATCCGGGAACAAGTGGGGGGAGTTTCGGGTGTTCCTAATTTTAATAGAGTGGTTTTAAGTATGTTTTGCCTCTCCGGAGCTTTCATAACGTGTAGTAATAGAGGCTTTTGGCAGGAGCAGTAAAGCAAATTGCTCCCACCCTCCCTTAGCATGCGGTAAGCTGGGTCTGTCCCAGCAGCCACGTGACTGAAAGTCTGAATACGGCACAGCACCTGGGAAGCCGGGAATGCCCGTGTGAAACACGCAGGCTCCGTGTCCAACACGGGAGCACCAGCCTTCTGCTCTCCCACGCTCACTGGACCCGTGATCTCTGCCAGCTCATGCACTTCTCTGGAACCACTTATTTTGGAGATGAAGGGGAATGTTCTGTCACTGGGGATGCACATCCTTGCACCATGGTTGACTCTAAGCCTTAATTTGCTTTGCTTTTGAGGGCTTGCATCAGACTTTCAGGCACTTTTGAACAGAGACATTTGTGTTTATCTGCCTACCCGGTAAGGGAAAGGTAAGCAATTTTTATGCTTTAAATGCCTCTCATATCTCCCCAAGGGCATTTAGTTATCTGGTTCCTTGGCCGTACGTACAGTTTTAGTGGGTGTAAGTTACAGCTTCCTCTTGCTTTATCTGCAAAGCAATCTGGGGCCCAGCTGAGTTCATAGTGCAATATGCAGGGATTTGCTTTAGAACAAGTAGTATCAGGACTTCACTGCCTTTTCCCCCTGGTTTTAAATTAAACAAGTTCCTGATGATTTCCTTCAGAGCGAACACCTGTCTCACATGACTGTCAGTGTTCAGTGCTAATGATGGGTTAGAGGGATGGAACACAGGCACGGTGGCAGTAGGAATGACAGCACAGCAGTCTGTGCTCCCCCACTGGAGAAGAGCAGAAGAAAATGGGGTCCTGTCTATCAAAGTTTTGGCGACAGCAGACCCTCTGAGGTTATGCAGGGAATCAGACCGAAATGAGACTTGTTCTAGTTTTCTCTTGTTTGTGACATGGCATATGAGTCTTGTCCTCTTCACTAAGGTCTGGGGGAAGTAGCTGAATGCTTTGCGGGCATCTGAGCTGATGCAGCAGTTGTAGCCTGGAGTTACAGTTTTTTAAGGCGCTTGTTTTGGAGCTAAGGACATCCTGTCAGACTACTTGGCATCAGTGTGCTCCCAGTAGTGGGTTACTCACATGGGAATTAGCAGCAACACAGCTTTTGCTTCTACTTCTACACCAAGGGTTCTTAATGTTGTTCTCCTATTGGCTTCCAAGCTGGAGCTTCCCTCTGCATGCAGGCAGCTCCTCTATCCCCCAGAGCTGGCTACCTAGTCAGTCAAATGTGAGCCAGCCATGGTGGGTGTGCCTTGCTTTTAATAGAGTATTTAGCTCAGCAGGAACTTTGAGCTTCTCTCTAGCTCTGCTGAGAGGCTGTGTCCTGAGATGGACTGCCAAAAAGTGAGAGGCTAGTGTTAGGACTTTTTTTTTGGAAGGTATCTTTAGATTTACTGCAGAAAATTTGCTGGATTATGGATAGGTATCTGATTATTGACCGTGAAAACACCCTATTATGCAACACTGAAGAAGACATTCACAAGGAAATTTAAATTTTTCTATGTGAGCCACTGTCTTCATTCAGCTAGAATGGATTGTTTATATGAAGGAGGAAAAAAACCCTACCTCCAGCTAAGCTGTAGCAACCAGCACTCATAGCAGTGTAACACCCTTGCCCTCTTTACCTGAGTGAGATCTACACAGTATAAGCCTTTGAGAAATGATGCCGACAGTAGTGTATCACTTCTTTGATTTACAGTTCCCCCCTCAAATGCTCTCAAGATGCACCAACTGCTTCAACGCTTTGTAGAAGCCATGAAGTTGAACCCTTGGTTTGTACAACTAGAGGCAGTCGTGTGGTCAGTAAGACTTGTGCAACAATCCCAGTGAAGCTGTAATAGAGAGAGACACGCAGCAGGCGGGCATGTATCAGACTGGTCCAGTGCAGCTGAGGGACTCGAGACAGGATATTTACAGATTGTTGATATCCTGTTTATGGGAGCAGTGTAAACAATCGAAGGCCGTTGCCCAAGGGCTCTGATGTTATTCTGATCTGCGTCCAGGACAGTTGCAGGCTCTGCAGTGCAGCGGGCAGCGCCGCTGCCGGGTGGCACAGCAGTCAGAGCTGCCCCGCTGTCATTAAACGTGCGGCAGTGTGCAGCGTGTTACAGGAGGAGCTCTGTGAGACACGAGGCAAAAGCTTGCAGAGGGACCCCTCTCTCAGTTTAGTTAACGTGTGCGTCCTTTAGGGTGGCTGCTTTGGGAAGATGGGTAATTAGCTTTGTGTACAGTAGCTCTTCCTGGAAATCTCTCCTGGTTCACCGAGGGTAATGTCACAGAACAGGAATAGGGGGAAGGGTTGAGGAGGCCGGATGGAGACAGAAGCGCGGGGCTATGCTCTGCACAGGCTCTCAGGTCTGGCATGTTTCACCTGAGACAGGCCATCTCCTGCACTGGCTTAATGGGCTTCTGGCTGATATCAGGCCATTTGTGTGCTGGGTTTGGGCAGGGTAGGTTCGTCTGGGTGTGGAGCTGGAACGTCAGTGTGTGGTGCTTGGAGGGGTGACCTCAGCTATTAGCACTCTGCAAGTCAGGGGGCAAAAGCATCTCATCCTGAGCATCTGATATGCAGCCTCACAGGAAAGGAGTTCTCAGGGGTATCTGTTCAAAGTCCTGTATAGGAACTGTTGCTTTTCAGGAATTTAACTAGGTTTGGAGATTAAACCTGTGTTTTAACCTTTAGCTGACTGACCCTCATCCATAGCCCTTTATTTCCTGTATAAAGGATAAAGACCCTGCAGCAGGAGGATTGATCTAGAACCTCCAGCCATAGCTTAGTGTTGTTCTTAATGTAATGGTAATGCTGATTTAATTAAACCCAGCCCTGGCCTTTGTCCTGTCCCACTTGATTTGCACACATGCGCTCTGTGTGTCATAAGGAAGTCTCCTGCCTCTCTTAAATAACTTCAAGCGGCAGGAACGAGGACGAGGGGGTGGATGTGGAGATACCACACGGAGGAGTTATCCATGGAAGTGTCACAGTCAGCCGACTGGCTGCTGCCACCTCTCCCCCAGGACATCCAGTTGCAGATGTCCATCTCCCATGTGCACTACAGGCAGTCAGCACACTGTACACAGCCCTCTGTAGGTGGATGAGTTCCCTGGAGGTTAGGCCTAGGCCTTGGCCTCCTCTTGGCCCTTGGACACACCCACAACCCCTTGCTGAGATGGCAGAGAAACTTGCAGGGGCTGAACATCTTTTATTTTGCTTTTCAGTGCACAAGGAATCCAGGCTGCACTCCTGAGATGGGGCTGGGGAACAACCAGCTCTGACCAGAGAACTGGAGTCTGTCTCCTTTCCTGGTGGCTGACAGCAGCCTGACCTGCATATATGGAAGAAAAAACCCTTGTTGGAGGCACGTGGTTTCCACCTGTGCAGGAGCTCTCCCTGCCCTTCTCAGCCTCAGAGGCCTACAGTCCTTCCCAGTGGCTCCCAGTTGGTACCCAGTCTGTGACTAAGTTGGCTAATGCATTTCTTTAGTGTGTGACCTAGGAACGGTGTCCAGGGAGACTTAGATACCTGAGGTGATGTTCAGACTGTTGGTGGGAGGAGAAGGTGACTAGAGAATGATTTCACATAGTCTTGGTCATTCCCAAACCAAACTCCAGAGGTTTCCACATACCGTGTGACTCATGGTTGGCTCTCAGGAGTTGATGGTACTGAATTCACTGGAGATCAAAGAATATGGAGTTTTATAGCAGGTTATTCCCAGTCAGGGAAAACACCGAATGGAAATGTGGTGTTGAGTGTTGTAACCCCAAAGTATTCCTGATCAGCTTCTTTCCCTTCTGCCTGCATCTCAGCAGACAGAGAGCATGAGATCCAGCCTGGCTTCCAGCTGATACCAGCCAGAGGAATCGCTGGGGATTATTTTTGCTGGAGTTGTAGGAGAGCTTTGTAGGGGACCACAGTGTCCTAGTTTGGAATCTGAGTGCAGTGATGAATTGGGCACCCATGTTTATAGGCTCCCTGGGGCAGGCTGTCTCATCACCTCTGCATGACAACAGCCAGCACAATAAAGGCCTGATCCTCACAGCATTTTTTTTTTTTTTTGGTCACTTCAGTAATAGTAATGATTAACAGTAATTATCAGGACAGTAATGGGAGTGTTCCATGATGCTCATGGATGGGGGAATTCCACTAAGCGCACCTGCTCCCATGCCTAGCTCTGGTTGCCAGGCCAAACAAATACAGTGGAGACCCGTGGCGCTTTCCTAGAGTTGTTTCTGGAGCATGTGCTGGTAAAGCTGGTTTCAGGTGAATTGCTATTTACTGCATCACCCCTAATGACACACTGCTCCTGTCCAGGGTGCCCCAGCTCCCTGTGCGCATGGCTGGCACGCAGGTGACACTGTTGTAGCCTAAACATGGAGGCTGCGGGTTGCTGAAGTGCTGGTGGTAGGAGCAGGGCCTGGAGCACAGGGCAAGTCACAGCTCAGGGCAGCTTCTCATTCAGCAGGCCAAGCACAGGTTGGGAAGTGCCTACCAGCTTGCTTTCAACCTGCTACACGCTGCGGGAGAAACCCCATTTCTTCCACCTTGGTCCTTGCATATTCTAAACAATTCATTTGGAGCAAAGAGGAACAATTTCTGGATATATGGACAGTGCTGTGGGGGGAATTGGGCTTGGTAACACCCTTTAGAAGGGTACAAATAAAAAGCCTGCACAGGTTGGTTTAGCAGCAAGTAAAGGCAGAAGCCGTGGAAAGACTCCACAAATGAAAAAGGCTGCAAGCCCTCGGAGGCTAAGAAATCACTTAGTGTGGAGCACCAGGCTGTAATTAGGAAAGGGAAAACACCAGCTAAGCATTATGAAGCTCTTGCTGTCTGTGAGATGTGTTGAGCCACTCAGGAATTGCCCAGGAGAGAGTAATGGAAAAGTCACACAAGCTAGAAGAATGAAGCTTTAAAAACTCTCCTCCAGGGAGGAATCCAGGATGAACTGGCAGACTTGTCCACTTTTCATCGCCATCTTCTGAGATGGAGGACAATTAGCTGTTTGGGCTTTTTCTCTTTCTTTTTTAAGTTGCTAGTTAGTTAATAGTGTCCCAAGAAGTTGCCTAAGAAATCAGTGAATTTGGGGAATTGCCTTTTTTTTTTTTTGTAGCAAAACATCTGTGTTGTCCGGTAGCTTTGACCTCATGCTGCATTTACAGGAAGAGGCATCGGCCACTCTCAGCCTTGGGTGCAGTGTTTTGAACTCTCATAGTTTATAGGAGAGACTGGTTGTTTAAGAATGTTTGACCTAATTTATCCCTCAGATTCATGGCAAATTTGAAACTGACCTTTAAATGGAGTAATTTGGCTCAAGGTTTTCCTTTCCTCGATTTCCTGCAGACACTCACATCTACGTATCCCTGTTAAGTACATTCCCTTCTTAGGGCATTTATATTCCCACGAGCCTCAAGCTTCTGACCATTTAAGAATTTCATAAAATCATAGAATCATTTAGTTGGAAAGGCCCTCTTAAGGTCATCAAGGCCAACCATTCCTCCAGCACTGCCAAACCCACCACTGAACTGTGACACTAATGCCACATCTACACATCTTTTAAATCCCTCCAGGGACTTAATATTCATCTTTGCAGTTCAAATGAAAATGCTGTCAGGAGTGAGCTGCACTCCAAGTAATGTTCAACCTTCTGAGAGTATTTCTTGAGCATCTCTCATGCTGTGCAGTGAAAGCTTGCTGTTTGTAAAAATCTTACTGTTTGAAAAATGTTGGCTGATTTTCCCATGAATTGATGAAAATATTGCTTTTAGTTACTTTATGCCTGTGTGTAGCAGTGTCGAGTGCATCACAGCAACACTAGGAACTTTCAGCTTCAAAAATGCTTTCTAAAAAAAAAATGTTGATTTGGCAAATAGATCTTGTTCTCAAGAGCCAAATCCAATGCAGATCCATCCTCACAGCAGCAATTGATAAATCTGGGTGCAAGTCCTAGGGTAAGTAGGTGAAATAAGTGTTGTAGTCAGTTGTCATGTATGGTTTTAGTTATGTAAAAACATGTAGATAAAATGGCAGTTCATTGCTGTGAACACATGTATTCTTCTACAGCAAGTCACTCTGAGGAAAATAGAGGCCACAGAGAAATCTACATTTAACCTGGTTTTCTTGCTCTATAAGGTGAAAAGGGTGTGTTGTTCGTAGACAGTGCTGTGTTTCATCAGTGATAGATAAACTAACAGAGAAAGCTCGGTCTGTACCCTTGCAATAATCATTGCTGTGAATCTGCTGCTCTGTCCCAAATGGGGAGAGGAGTGCTTGTGACACTGAGAGGGGCTAAAGCACAGCGTGGACTTGAGCTGAGCCTCTGTGCTTTGAGAATAGAGATTTTCTTTAAATGAAGCCCATTACAGAAAGATGAAACAAAGGTGTGCACATGATACTTGTTTTCCATATGTTCAAATCTGAAAGAGGAAATTCCAATGAATTGCTCCAATTGTGTCAGCGTTACTTGGTATCTGGGTACCGGTACAAGACTATAATTAAATGTTGCCTTTCAGAGGATAAATCATGCAGGAATTTAGGGGTGAAATTAATTATAAAGTGGAAGTTCTACAGTGATGCTGCTTTTTAAGGCATCTGTAAGCCCACACACCGAAACACTTTGCTAATCACTGCAATTCCTTCCTTTACTCATTATGAACCCTGAGAGAGCAGACAATAAAATCCTTAATAAGGGGCATCAGCCCAAATTAAAGAAGCAACAAAAACAGTCAAGTGGCATGAAAAAAGATACCATCTGTATGACATGACCCCAGTGCTGGGAGGGAGAAAAGGGGAATGAGAAAAAGATTCCAGCTATATCATGTCCCACTTACTGTGGCAAAAAATCTAAAGCTACTTTCACACTGAGCTTTATTACGTTTATCCTGCCAACTCTCCTACTATTTAGGTCATTAATAAGTTGTGCTGACATGCAGTTCTGTTGTAACGCGCTGCCTTTTTTCATTGCAGCATCTGCATGCCTCTGTAGACCTAAGAAAATGCTCCCAAAATAAGGAGGAGTATGATTTGTAAGTACCACATCTATTCCAGCCCCCTGATTTAATGCTTTCATTACTTAGAACTGCTATCTAAACATGGAGTTGTGGTATATCATATTCTGCAGTATCTTCTACAGTTAACTCCCTTGTATCAATAGCTGCTTATATCAGTAGCTGCTTATAAAATGGAGAAACTAAAGGTGACTGAGTGATCAGTTGTTCCAGTGCACCTCAGTGCCAGGACTCAGACTCCTTTCACTCTGAGATAGGCTGGCATTGGGTATCGGGTGCCTTTACTGACGATGGAAAGCGGTAAGGCAGGGGAAGAGGATTTTTCCTTTAAAAGGGAAAGAAGTAACCAACATTGCTGAGCAGTTTGTTAAGTCAACACACACTTTGTATTTCAGGCAAATGCATGCAGAAGGGATCTGATGGTGGGAACCCCTCAGCCATCGATGGTGGGGTGTAAGCACCAAACGAGGCTTTGCCTGATGTGGCAACGGGAGTGGGTGGGCTTCAGTGGGATGTTTTTTTAAAAGTAGCTGTAACTGGTTGGCTGCTGTTTAGGGAACTGGAAGATGTGTTGCTTCCAGGAACTGCCCATGCTACTGGGCTGTGACAAGGCCGAAAGGCGGAGGGGAAATGTGGCATAAACACCCCCCGAGTTCATGCCCATTGCAGGCAGCCCAGGTGCCAGGTGAGATGCTGGCATTCCTGAGGCCTGTGCTGTAACTTAATAGACCATTTCTGCCCCCGGCCCTGGGGCTCCTTGGCAGCCCCACAGATGTGCTGAGGGTCACTTCAGAAATGCCAAGAGATGGGAGATTAGGGTTGGAAGCACGCTTCCCACTGCCCACCCCGAGGCGTTTTCCAAGCCTTGGTTTAGGCACAGGTGGTGCTCATGGCAGTGCAATGGCTCAGTGGTTCTTTGGGCACCAGCTAAACCTACCCGAGCCTCGTGCCATTACACTTGGCATGGATGCAGTGAAGGCAAGCGAAGGCAGCGGTGCCATCAGCCGTGGGCATCTAGAGCCCCGGGAAGTCCCGGGCATCAGTGCCTTGGCCAGACTGCTCAGAGGGGACAGGTGGTTTTACAGCCCCGGGGACTATTTGCAGACATGCTTGCTAGAACAGGGATATCGAATGTACCCGGGGAGCAGCCGGCGGCCGGAGGGGCCAGGGCTGCCCTCCCCTCCCCGCCGAAGCGCCAGGGCAGCCCGGCCGAGGCGCTCCCCCTACCCGCCGTCGGGGCATCGCCCGCGGGCACAGGACCGGGGGCGGCCAGTCCCGTGCCGTCCCGTGCCGTCCCGCTGGGGGCGGCGGGGCAGGAAGCGACAGGAGGCCGGGTCGGGCCGCTGTCCCTCGCCGGGCGGGCCGGGTGTCGCCGCCGCGGGGCCCCGCCTCTCCGCCGGCTCATAAAGATGCGGCCGGCCGCCGGCTCCACACTACTCCTGCCTCCGCCGCTCGCTTTCCTGCCGCCTCCTCTGCTCCCCGGGGACCGAGGGCGATGGACGCCGGCTGCCTGCGGGCCCGCAGCCTGCTGCTCTTCCTCGGTAAGCGAAGAGGGCCCGCTTCCCGCGGTCAGGGCTGGGAGGGCATCGCGTTCTGGGACGGGCGTTCTCAAGCTACTGGGAAATCTGTGTCAAAGCTTTAAGTTCAGGTTGCTTTAGGTGAAGCTGATGTGTTTGTCTCCGAGGTGAAGTCACAGGTAGTGACAGGTGTACAGGCGAGGTTGTGTGAGTTGAGGAGCAGATTACACACTCCATAGTGTGTTATGGGATGTTTTGTTGCTTGTGCGGTGCCTGGATGTGCTCTGTGACATTCTTTCCCCTTCTCCCCAGCTCTTCTCTTAGTGCTGTCAGTTCTCTTTCACTTTGTCCTGTCCTGTTTATAGCCTGATCCTGCTGCCTTCACCCAGACCATGAGTGAGCTCAGCGGGTGAGTCCCCACAGGAACGGAGACTTCCTTATGGTAACAAAACAGGTTGTGGCCTCCCTCCGCTTGACACTTCTCCACCTCCTCAGCGGGAGCGTGTAATTCTATTGTATGACATAAGCTACCTGAAAATCCAAAGTGAACACGTGTATCCTTAGAGCACCGAGAGTCCTCGGGCCTGGGTGTGCTGTAATGCAAGAGCTGATCCTTGTCACACACCTCCACAGGGCGCTGGCAGTGACTGGCAGTGACTGCCGAGAGCTGACCCTGTCGGGCAATGGAGCCGTGTGGACAGCGAAGGTCTGAGGCAGGACCGAGGCCTGGCACACTCACTCCTTGCTCTAGTGACAAAGCATATTCTCACATTCACGGTGTAGGGGCCGAGATCATGGTCAATGGAGGGACTCTGTTCCGAGACTTCACTTTTGAGACAGGTGTTTCCCTCACCTGCTAAGCCCGCTATAGCATGAGTTTGGGTCTTAGATCTTGGCCAGCTCTTTCCATAACAGCTGATGGATCAGCTGCTGCACAGCATCTCACTTGCCAGGACAGCAGGCTAAACATCTTGTAGTCTGTGACTCAGCCATGCTTTGCACAAAACTGGCACCGAAAAGAACTGGTATGTCCTCGTGGACCTGTGTATGGATTTATTTGTTTCCGGGGCAGGCACAATATCTAATAGTAAAGGATAGATTAGTCATAGCTAGGTGGCATCATAACAAGTGGTGCGAGCACTTTAGTACCTTCCCCTCCCAGGGCAGGAGTGTGAGCAGAACATGGGGCTGCTGGGAAGGCTGTCTGTTGCTGGTGTTATTCCAGACTGGAAGAGGTTTCCTGCTGAGTGGCTGAAGTCTGTAACTGAAGTGACAGCCATGTCAGGTTTGTATCCTGGCTCTTGTGGGCGTATTGGCTGCGCAGCAGAAAGGCAGTGGTGGCAGAGAGCTGTCGCTCACTCCTGAGCAGCCACGGTGTCTTGCCAGCCACGTGCTCATGTGGTGGTGATGGAGCCAAGCCCAGGCTCTTCCTTTTCTGGGAACTGCTGCTGGAACCGTGGCACTGGTCTCCTTGTGGTCACTGTAATGCTCACTCAGACCTCGGATCTCCAGACCCACCTTACGTTTTCCTGTGTCACATGTACCTGGCCATCAGCAAGTGGGCTGAACATAAAGGTTGCTGAGTCTGGAGATGGGGAAGATGTTAGGGGCTGATGTGCCTGGCTGGAGGCAATAATGGGTTTCTGCTTCTTTGGTGTAGGGATCTCAGCCCCCATGCAGGAGGTGAAAGCAGAGTGGCTGAGGCACGGGGGCAACCTGTGAGTAAGATGACTGGTGTATAGGTCTCCACAGGGGTGGAAGCAGTACTGGAATGACTGGGTGCACATAATGCGTAATTATCTGCATTATCTGTGCTTAAGGGCAAGTCCTGGCACAACTGAAGATGATTGTGTGGGCCTGTAACAATTTTGGAGCAATAGTCTTCCCATGACAGGCTGGTGTTTCCAGGGCTGCCTCAGAGCTGCTGTGGCCGGGCCTGGGCATCCATGACTGTGAGTATGCAGTTCTGCAGTTCGTGTAGTAGGGATGCTCACAAAGCCACTGGGACACACTGGATAACATCCATTTTTCCTGCTTGATCTACACTAAGAAGGCCTTAGACAGTCAGACGTGCTCTGGATGTCCAAAATTTGGTGATGGGGGGGTACACTGCAGTTAAAATGGGCTGAGATCCTTCAGGTGTGTGTCACCTGGACACCTCTGCACTTGGAATTGCTTTGGAAGTGCAACCCATTGAAGAGTGTAGGTGCTAACGCTGCAGCAGAAACCACAGAGATGCCAAATGTGAAACAGCATCATGGGCTCTTCTTCAGGTGAACTAGTACAAGACTGGTGCCCCTAGTG
This sequence comes from Empidonax traillii, assembly GCF_003031625.1. Lineage (NCBI taxonomy): Eukaryota > Metazoa > Chordata > Aves > Passeriformes > Tyrannidae > Empidonax > Empidonax traillii. The sequence goes on along the minus strand of NW_020956297.1, from coordinate 138,248 downwards.
ACAGGCAAAGCCAACTCAAGTGGTGACTGACCTCTCCAAAACTTGACAACTTGCCTCTGAAATGGGTATAAATCTTGTAGAGTAGTTACTGTGTCTCCCATGTGCATCCTTCATTCTTAGTAGACATCCTGCCACTGGAAACTCCAGCTGGCTTTCAGTGGATAAACTCACAATTAGCCCTTGCAGGGCATCTCTGATGGAGGTTACAGGAAGCAAAGGCAGCTGGTCTCTGTCCCTCATTTTCCTTTCATCCCTTTTGGAAGGAAAAGCAGACAGCAGCATTGTTCCTGTTCCAGTAAGTGCTGTTAGTGTTAGCCTTGTGGGAATACCTGGGATGTCGGATGCCAGTGATGTAGCAATCCGTATAGCACTCACATTTCTGCAAGGCACACGTGAAAATCCACCACCTCATTACTGTTATCTCATGCCCTGTATTTGCTTACTGAAAGCAAAGGAATAAAAATATAACCTCTCCCAGGTGCTGTGTTTGGTATACATCACTTGATAAATATCCCGGGAAAGGCTCTCCTTTGCCATTGCCGTGTGCAGATCCCTTATCCTCCCAGTGATGTCACAGGAGAAATATGTGCATGGGGGAAAGGGCAAAATAGAGCAGTGCAAAGCAGGAAGAACTTTGCCCAAAAGCAGCAAATACTGCTGGGTGTCAGCAAGTATCACACCTGCTCTCCAGCCTCTCCAGCCCCGTGTGCCTGCTTTCAGGTGGAGGAGGACGTCATTCATTGTGCATGGCTGGGATCCAGCAAACCTTTGGGTGGTACTGGAGGAGGAGGTTATTTTTAATTTGTCCTTCACAGGTGTCTGAGTTGTGGCCTTTCCTCTAGCTGGAAAGTGAGGCTTCCTTCTGGGGCCACGGGGACTTGTCTCTTCCACGGACCTGGGCTGGAGCTTCTCAAATGCGAAAGCTGGGTTCTGGTAACTCTCAAACTGGGAACTTCAGATTAAAAATCAGCTGCTCAGGTGATGCTCAGGTCAAGGGAGTATGCAAACTGACACAAAAATGTGGAGGCTAGAGGAGATCCTCAGCTGGCTTAATCCATCTGCTTAACAAGCGGGTGTCTTGGATACCTCTGGCATGTTTTGCCTTGACTGCTGCTCATTAATGTTGTTACCTGTTTCTGTGACATGGTGTATCCTTGTCGCAGGACAGACCTGTCATGTGCCATAGCTCCTCTCTGCTGAGGGAGCAACTTAGTCTGTCAGGCGCTCCTGAAATGTCTCTCTAGTTCCTGGGAAGGACTGACTCGGTAAATCTTCTTTTCCCAGCATCTCTGGGGACCCCAGGTCCCTGCTGAAGCTCAGTCTACCATTCTGGCAGTAACTGAGAGCTGCCAGCATCTGTCAGCTGATGTTTGAACACTTGAACTTTCTGTCATGGCAACTCAAACTGGCCTTACAGAAGTGTTAAGCTGCTGCCTGAGCACAGTGCTGCTTTAGAAAAAATCCCACCCTGAAAGTAAACTTGCATGTCCTGCCCCATTGGAGTGAAAGGCAGGTCCTGCTGAGTCACGCCAGCAGGCACAGGAGTCTCCGGCTTGTGCAGGTGCCAGCATCGTGGATCTGATACCATGGCTCTGGCCCTGCGGGGGAGAGCCCCATCTAAAACTTGGTGGAAATCTGGCTTCTTAGCTTTGCAAGGAAGGTGGTTTTAAAAACTCAAAGACAGGAAAAAACCCTGTCCCTGTTAGATGTTCCTGCTGTACTCGTATGTAGCTGGAATGAAGGATAAAGGAAGCCTACTAATCCCCCAGAAATAGATGAGCTGCCGGAAATCCATAAATCACCACTACTAGATTTAACCCTGAGATGTAATGAAACTTTCTAATAACTGGAGTTGAATTAGAGTGATCAAGAAATTATGGAGGCACACTCCCTCCATTAGACATGCATGACCTGACAAGTTAATAGAGGCAAACAGCCCAAAGACACAAATTACAGACTTCCGTGGAATGGGGCTGATGACTAAGCAGTTCAGGAGCAGGTTAGTTTGTGACCACAGCGGGAATGTTAGCCAAGGGGATTTTATGGCCAGCTGGGGAAAACATTCACTGTTTCTCATGGGCAGGCCACGATGCTTGTGAGTACTTGTGCTGGCCTTCAAATCCTGTTTGGAAATGTCCATTTAACTAGCAGAAATTCCTGAAAGTTGTGCCTGTTTCTTCTGGGGTTCTGCTGAGATTAGTAACAGTGGCCCAGGGCCCAACAGGGGTAGATGTTAGTGCAGGAACTGTCCAGCCTTTCAGCTGTCTACAGCAAGGGCAGGGCTGAGGGAGCTCTTTCATGGGAAAGAACAGCTTTTGTGTTAAGCCTGCTTCAAGCAGTTTGTGATCTCTCAAGCCAGTGATGGGGTGTGCTGAGTCACCAGCTGCACTGACTTGCAGATTCCTCAGAAATTCTCTTCCTGTGGACTGTTGTGACTCAAGGATATCTTGATTTTGATCAGTGAAAGAACTGCTGTGATGAATGCTGGATTGTCATGCCTAATTGTGGAACTCTGGCTGTGTCCCTTGCACAGGTGCCATGCCAGGCCAGTCAGAAACCTAACATAATCATCAAATGGCCCAATTCCTGCCCTGCTGCGTAATCTCTCCAAGCCTGTTCCTGCCCAGGTTCACTCAGCATGTGGATGAGAGGTGGTCACAGACACCAGGTTTCTGTCTGATCTCTGTTCTGCATTAAATGACTGTATTTCAGAGATGTGTCTTTGGGCTGCCTTATACAACATAGGCAGCAGATCACTCAGAACTGTGTTTTTTCAGCTTACAACACTGGATTTTTCCTACTAGGATAAAGTTTCTGTCCTTGTATTAATGAGTACAGCAGCTTAAATACTTAACTCAAAATGCATCTAGTTTTGACTATCGTTTTTATTCTCTCACAGGTTACCTACTGCAGGCAGTCCTGGGCACAACAGTGATCCCATTATGTGGGCCTGGTGATATGGAGAACTGCACCACAGCACTCAGTAAGTACTGCCCAGCTCTTTGTAACAACAGATCTTTGCTTCCCATCTTCCCTGGGCTGGCAGCCTCACTGAGGTGCCCTTGGAAATCACTTTTCTGATAAACAGCATTGCCCACCTCCTGAGGTGCTAATGAAATCTCATTGCAGTCCAGACAGAGAACAGCCCACGTGTGGCCCAAGTGGGGATAACGAGATGCAAGCCTGAAATGAAGGACTACTGCTTCCATGGGCAGTGTGTGTACATCGTGGACTTGGATGAGCACTACTGCAGGTGTGGACAGGGCCCTGTGCCTCCTTCACGTATCCCTGGGGTGGGCTTTGAGGTGAACCTGGATCTCGCTGCTGCTGCCGCTTAGCTGGAATACTCAGCCAGCCAAGTATTAAAGGCTCTCAAAAACTTGAAGAGGAGCAGTATGTCTATTCTGCACCTCAGCTGCATTTAGGCAAGTGTTAAGCACATGTGCTGCCTCCAGTGAAATCTTTGTGAGGGAGAGTCTCAGACACATGAAAATAATCACCAGCCCAACTTGGGGCATTTATTCTGATATACTTCCCTGTCCATCTGTATTTGCAGTAGTGTGAGAACCAGATCTCAGGCACAGCACCAAGGTCTCCCCTTTGATCCACCCTACAAAATAAAGACCCTCTGGGCATTTTTAAGGGTACTCCTTGTTTGCCTGAAGAATTTGCAACCATTTCTAGGATCTCATGGGCTTGTGTTACATCAGTTCAAATGGCTTATCGCTGAGGAAACAGCAGGCCAGCATTTCAGCATGTAGTCCGTGCTGCAGTGGAGCCCCTCAGCCGTGTCTCTAGTTCCGTGTCTCTCATCCACAGGTGTGACGTGGGGTTCTCTGGAGTGCGGTGTGTGCACTCGGAGCTGGTGCGGCAGCCCCTCAGCAAGGAGTACGTGGCACTGACGGTTATCGTGGTTCTGCTCTTCGTCGCTGCCATCTCCCTTGCGAGCTACTACATCTGCAGGAGGTAAGACAGGTGCCCTCGGTGGCTGAGGAAGGTGAGCCGGCTGCAGGTGTTGCCAGGCACCCTCGGAGTACCTGTGGATAGCCCGGGACACTGCAGTCCCTCAAGTGCACGGATTCAATTTGACACACAGACCTGCTGGCCTGCACCTGAAGTGCTCAGGAAAGGCAGTGTGCTGACAGCGTGGCGTGACCCAAACCGCAGGCCAGGCAGCAACACTCCCAGGTGCCTTTTCATCCCAGCATAGGACTATATAGCTTGGTTATCTAAGGACTATATAAGCATGTCTGGCTTAGAGGGTGTGTTGAGGTCAAGGTGTGAGCAGAAAGGGAATAGGAAAGTTCTGGTTCTTTTATTAGTAGTGCCATTTCCCCAGTCATCAGGAAATGGAGAACAACTGGGTTGCTATTAGCTAATTTGTTTATCTGCCGTGTTATTGTGCTGCCTGTGATATCATGAGCTTTACCATGGGGGACAGTAGTCTTCTCCATGAACAGACCCACAAGCAGCAGGAATCATTCTCCAGACTAAAAATTAGCAGTAAGCAGCTGTCAGAGAGCTGAGGAGGTGGAACAACTCTGGAGGGACAGCTCAGCTTCCCAGATCTGGTAGCTACATGGTAACCAGCGGGATTTCTCAAAGGCAGACCTAGTTGCCAGCAGGAAGACTTTAAGACAGATGTGGAATTTTCAGTGAAGAGCCGAGAAAGGAAACTGCACGCGAGCGATCTCAGACCTGAAAATGAGCACAGACAGAGCCCAGGAGCTAGAGAGTTAAAGGAGGAGAGATTGAAAACAAACTTTAGAAGGTCATACAGCTTTTGTTTTTTCCTTCCTTCCCTTCACTCCCCAAAAAGCCGTTTGGAACAACCGTCTTTCCAGAACTCACATTTGTCTCCTCTTCTCCAGGTACCGAAACAAGAGGAGACAAACAAATGCCAGTGAATACAAGGAAGTTGGTGCCCTATAGAAGAAACGCTGGCTTCATGCAGTGTTCTGTTCGTCTGGATGAACTCAGTGGCTTCCCACCTATTTAAATGTTATTTTTATTAATAATATTTGCAATATTTATAACATTTTAAAAATTTCAGTTGTTTGGTGATTCAATCAGTATAGGTCAAGCATTTTATTTGCAGTGTTTTATTTTTTTATTAAATAATACTTCCTAAAGGGAACCCTACCTAAGTGGTTCTGTGGGACAGAGATATATTTTTATAAAAACTCATCTTCTTGCTCTGGAGAGAAGAATTTTATATTTATTCTTGTGAATATACTCAAAGCAACTGTATTCCTTGAAATAAAAGTTTAGACAAAGTCAAAATATCTGCTTCATTCAAAGGATGACTGGTCAGTGGAGTCACCTCCAGCTGGTGGTAACTGGTTCCCCAGGGCTCAGTACTGGGACCAGTTCTGGTTCACATCTTTATCGCCGCATCCTGTGTTCAGATTTGGGCCCTTTACAACAAGAAAGACATTCAGGCGCTGGAGCATGTCCAGAGATGGCAGCAGAGCTGGGGAAGGAGCTGGAGCACCAGGAGCAGCTGAGGGAGCTGTGGAGGCTCAGCCTGGAGAAAAGCAGGCTCGGGGGGGAACTTCTGGCTCTGCAACTCCCTGACAGGAGGATGGAGCCAGACACAGGTCAGGCTCTGCTCCCAGGGAACAAGGGACAGGACAGGGGGAAAAGGCCTCAAGTTGCACAAGGCAAGGTTCAGGTTGGAGACTGGGAAAACTTCCAGAAAGGGCTGTCCAGCCCCAGCACAGCTGCCCAGGGCAGTGGTGGAGTCACTGTCCCTGGGGGGATTTAACAAACATGTAGATGTGGCACTTGGGGACATGGTGTATTGGTGTGCTTGGCTGTGCTGGATTAATGCTTGGACTCGATCTTAGAGTGAAACTTGAGATGGCTTGACTGAGCAGCATCTGTGAAACTCCAGCAGTTATTTTGGGAAAGAGAAACCACAGTATTGATAATAATGTATATCAATGCACTTAGTTCCAATGAACAGCTTTTAGCTGGCATAATTGTAGGAAGTCTTAAAACACAGCTGCTAGCGCAGCCTATCCAACATGACAGCAACACAGATGTCAGTCCATACCCTCAGAAAAGTTGTGCTTGTTATATTTTAGGTTACAGCAAGGAGATAGCAGCACGAGTGGATCTCTGGAGCTGAACACACTAACCTGTGGCTGCTCGGGGTGTGAGTGTAGCTACAGGAGGAAAACTGCCTCAGAAACAGATCACGAGTTCTCCCCACACTTTCTGCCCCACTGTCCATCCTACAGGTGAGAGCAGGGCAAGGAAAGGTTTGGAGTTTGGGCATAATGCAGATATCTTGTTGGCCTAAAATATTGATAGAATAACCTGCTGGCTTCAGCTACACCCCGTGTGTGGCTCCCAGTGAACAGGAAGGATTCCTGCAGCATGTGAATCATCCTTGCTAATGCCATCACTTCTCACACTTTCAGAAGATGTGAGAAAAAGCCCAACCTTTACGTCATTCCCAGTTGGCCTGCATTGTTGGGAGTTTGTGGGTGTGAGAGCTGTCATCTCTTGACTTGTGCACAGTGAGTTATCCTGTAGGGATTATGCTCACCATGCTGGGTCTGTGCAGGTAGCCTGTAGCTACTTTCTGCTACCTTCTGAGATAAGTTAAACTCTCAGCACTGGCAGTGCCGCAGACCAGTCCTTGCCCAGCCCTCAGTGCCAGTCAGTCAATGGTTAAGATGGGTTTGGCTGGTACAAATTTTTCCCTGGTCTGCCTGGACTTTCATGTCTCTCTTCAGCATCGAGTTAGAAGGGGATCGTTGGTCATTCCTAGTTAACTGGATTAACTCTGTGTCACAGGGCCCTTACTAGCTGCTCTTCAGCTTTTCACTTCCTCTCTCCTCCTGTAATCCAGTTGTGACACAGGAACCTGTTCTGCTGGGTTACTGGTGACAGCTAATGGCAACCTCAGCCGCAGCCTCATTGTTAGTGCAGCCTTTCCCAATGGGAAGATGGGCCAAAAATCGATTCTTGGAGCCTCCTTCCCTTTTTGCTATGACCCAGTTAGGATCCGTGGTGACACCTCTGTTTCCCCCTCAGGCTTCCCTGCTAGTCTGTGAACTGCTCTGGCCAGTCCCTGTTCATCCTGCAGAAACTTTTCCTGGACTCCCAGAGAGCCTCAGCGCAGAGATCCAGTCCCCACATGCTACCCTGCCTGCTCCTCTGCTCCCCATGGCAGGAGCATCCACAAAGGGGACCAGAGCAGCCTTTGTGCTGCAGCACTTGGGTCCACATGCCCCTCGCTGCTCTTGCAGAAAGTTTCAATTGCAGTGACAGCAGCCTGGGGCTTGTCATGCCTTTAACTCTTCGGCTCAGGCACATTTAGGAGGAATAGTCCACTTTCAGCTCTGTGCAGCATTTGTTTGTTTTTTCTATCTGTCTTAACATTTAGCTGACTGTCTTGATTTGGCTTGGGCTTTCTCCACCTATCCTGTTGCTCATCTGACTCCCAGCCCATAACAGCCCTTCCAGAACCTGTGTTTTTCTCTCTCGTGCACATGATTGAGAAACTGCAGAGCTTGGGGCCACATACCAGCCTGCCACCTCAACAGCTTGTGCCGGCTGGACGGAGGTTGCCAGTCCAGCAACCACACAGCTGGGTCCTGCTGACACACCCCACATAATTTGTCTCTGAGAGTGAACCTCCCTCATTCTTTCCATGGTTTCTGCTGCACCGCCTCCATCCCTCTGGTGCAGCTCTTCCTCGCCTGCACCACCCACTGCCAGACTCACCTTCCCCGTGGTGAGAGCACCTGTGCTGTGCCTCTCAGGTGGCCCTGCCTGAGCCTTCCTTCCCCCACGGCTTCACCCCCTGCACAAGTGTTACAGGCTCCTGCCAGGGCAGTTCTCCCCTGCCTGTGACAAACTGCATCACAGGACAGTTGGCGTGGGGGACAGGGACTGGCACCAGATCCTGGTGCTGGAGAGACCCATCTGATGATCTGGTCATCTTACTGGTGGATGAAAGGTGACCGTCTACCTCTCCTCAGGGCCCCCAGTGTGTCACTGTGCAGGGTTTCTCCCTGAGACACTTGTGCTGGAACCTTTCTGGAGGACTGAGCAGCCACAGTTCCAATAGCAGCAGCGATGCTCCATTGGATGTCTCCCTATCCTTTCCAAACTTAGCCCATCTCAGACCTGCCCTCTTGGTAACCCCACCCTAGGGTTCTCACCCACAACTGTATATTTTATCCAAAACCCGTTCCAGCCTTCTGGGATTCAGGCAAAGGCCATCTGATTCTTGTTTTCAGTCCTGGGGCTCTCTTATCTAGAAAGCAGCAGCAACAGTTCCTCCCTGGTGCTGTATGGAAGGGTTTGAAATAAGGCTTGCTGTAAACTCTCTAAAATGCTCTGCTTTTGTGCAGATGTTTCCCCAGGTCACTATGTGGCTGACTAGTTTTAGGAGGGCATTAGAAGAAAAACCTTTTCTAAAGCAGCTACCAGGCACAGAAGTGCAGAGAGTGAGTAGTCCCGGCAATTCGAACCATCCATCATCTCTTTATTTCTTGAGGGAAAAGCTTTTTCGGCGTCAGTGGTGTGCCCAGTTACCAACCCTGGAGCTGCCCTTTCCACAGTGTCCGTGGGTGCCACAGGGGTTAAAAGCAACGCCCCTGCAGCACACTGTGCAGCTGTAGCCCTGGGACAGGTGCCCACAGCAGTGCAGTTAGCTCGGGAGTTGACCTTCCTTTCTCCAGAGGCCTGCTGCCTTTGTGTGCCTCAGTGTCTTGGGCAACCCCGGCCCTTTGTGAGTCATGTGTCCCCCTCGGCGGGTTTCCTCAGGCTGCGTCAGCCGGCCGTGTCACAAGTGTGTCGGGAGCTGCAGGAAGCCTCGCTGACAGTCCTGGGTTACATCACAGAGGTGGAGGACATTTGGACAACTGGTCCTTGTCCCCGCTGAGGCAAGTCTGGGATTGCACAGCGCATCTGGCACCTCGTCCCGGGGCTGCTCCCGTGAAGGGCAGGAACGGAGCTCAGGGAGGAGAGAAAGGAGCTTAAGTGGGCTGGAAAGATTTACAAATCCTGTAGTCACTGCATATCTGACCTGGGTCAGTAGCAGTCACCCTTTGCGTCTGTGCTGAAGAAAGGGTGGATGGGTGGATGGACCAATAGACAGAAAGAAGGAGGGAAGAGAGGACAGATGTAAGGAAGGACAGATGGAAGGTGTTTCATCAGTAAATGTAGAAGTTTGGTCTTGCACAAATAGTCATCATTATTTTAAATTGCTTCAGCACTCCCATTATATAATTCTATTCTATGTGATTAAAAGATTTCCCAGCAAAGTTGGAGATAAGGACAACTGATCAAAAAGATATTGAGAAATCTCTGTGCCCTACCCTGATGGGTGCCAGACTGATCCCTCTGACCCAGTCACCAGAGGGCATCAGCCTCCTGATAGGAAAAGCCAGTTGGGATCTAGGATGTGAGGTGCAAGAGTGAACAGGCACCAGCCCCAAGTGGGGAGCCCCGTTTGTCCATGGACGGTTGTCAGCGGTCCCCAATGGCCCTGTGACAGTGGCTCGTTCCGTTCCGGTTTGTCGGGCTGGTTGTCAATGCCCTTCATTATAACGGGAAGCTGAGGAAGTTGGACAAGCCTCACGGATGAGGAAGAGGAGCCAGTTCAGCTGCCTCTCCCAGAGCAGCTGTCATTTGCACCGTACAGGCAGAGAAATAGGGGTTAATTTCAGGAGAGAAGACTGGCTGATGGAAGATATCCATCTGATACACGCAGCAACAACAACAGCAGAGCCTACAGGTCACTGCTGAAAGGGGGACAGTGGAAACCAGGCCGAGGAGTTCTGATAAGGGGATGGAAAATCAGGGAGGAATAGGGTTTAGATGAGGGAAAGAAGAGATGGTGAGAGATTTTTGACTGTCAAAAGGACACACTAGTGAAGTCAGGAGGAAACAGAACCCAGTACCTCACAAAATCAGTGCACTTGCAGCCTCCCAAAAATCTGGAGCTCATTCAGGGTCAGTCCACCCAGTTCCTGTGAAAAGCTCACCAGGAGGACAGGAGCTTTTAAAGGAGGAAGGACAAATATCAGAAATCAGACTAGGAATCTGACTTGGGTCATTTCTTCTCCCAACATATTCACCTATTTATTAAGTTCTCCTTTGTGCTGTGATAGCTGAAATGGAATATTTCATTTCTGTTGGTTCACCACTGGTCAAAACTTGCTGGGTTTTTTTCCCAACTCACCAAGTTGTTTTGTTCCAATGAACTCATATCAAGCAGAGGGGAAAAAAGGTCTGTCCTTCAGCCGATGTCCCTGATCTCTTCAGAGCCCCGTGACATTTCTAGCGCTGGTTTCGTTCCCATCTAGCGGCCGCCTGGAAGATTACACCTCCACTCGCAGATCCTCGGGTCTTGGCGTGGGACATCCGGAGTGTCATCCCACAGTGGCACGCGCGAGACTTGGGCGTCGGGATAGGGGAGAGTGGGGGCCCGTGACACGCCATGGGGAGTTAGCTTGGAAATTACCTGTGGCAAAGCAGAGCTTTGTTCTCATCCTGAGAACATCAGAGAACACTTCTGAGCTCAGGAATACTGAAATTTTTGTGTGCATCCAAAAAAGTGGAAATTTAGTCTTTCAGCATTTTCTTAATGCAAAATTTGGACTACTGACAACCCCAACATGGATAAAATAATCGTATTTTTGGCATAATGCCCTTTTTTGGATTAGAAATGGGAGCTGGAAAGCCAGACTTCCTAGAGGGGCAGAGACATAGCTTTGGTCAGTACTGATCTGAAATGCACAGCTTCTCTGGAAGGTTCTCATCCCTCAGAGTGATTAATCACTACTGCAAGGCTCAGTTTCATGATATGTATGGCAAAGTTTTCCTTTCTTTGCAAACCAAAGGTGATCAGCAGCTGTCAGAGCTGTGCAGCCACCAAGAGCCTTTTGTCAGCCCCATCACTCACCGCCACGGGCACCGTGAGCTCGGCCTGCCATCGGCGGAGGCTGGAAGCCATGCCAGGCTCTGTCACAGATTTTATTCACCCCACAGCCGCCCTTCCTGCAAATTCATCAACTTCAAAACGAGCTGCTCAGGCTCATGGTCTGAGAATGCAAGAGTCACCGTGCCCTCCCAGGGTTTTGGCAGTGACCTCAGCCCTGACACACAGAGCCCACCGACGGACACCCGGCATGGGAAGATCTCTGATTGCCCTGGCGGTGATTTGGCGCTCGTGGGTGGCAAGGAAATGCAGTCTGTGGCTCTCTGGTGTGGGGTGCGGGCCCCTGTCAGAAAAGGCTGTGCCTCGGCCTCCTGTCTACTTGCTGCTCAATTTATGCTTTACCTGTCAGTCTCCCCTGCGTCCGGTGGCAGGGCTGGGACAGAGCCCAGGCAGGAACTGCTTTTGCAGAGGCGTTTTAAAGCTGATGCGAGGCTGGTTGTTATTGTAGGTCAGGAGGGCCCCGAGCAGCCTCAGCTCTCCTCCCTTCAGTTTCTTCCTAAACATTTAGCGTGTTTACTTACCCTGTGGCTTCATATGTGGCACGTAGCAACCGTGAAACAAAGAATTATGGCATATACAGGGGTCGGGATACCTGAAATGGGACTCCTGAATTGTCACTGTATGGCCATTTCTGAGTTTTTGTACACAGTCTCATGCTTTTTTTTTTCAGGTCAGCTCCTTTTAGTGCTTTTGGTTTTATTTGCCACACTCTGCTAATGGGAGGGAAAAATGGCTCTCTGGCTGCAATGCTTAGTGGCCTATACCATGTGTGTTTAGATAATATGTCTTTAAATCCTAAAATAATTTATTGTAGTCAAACATCATGAACTTTTTTTTTTCTTTTACACAGAAACACATCTGTTCCAGGCAGCTTGAGTTCTTAGCCCTGCACTTCATACCTCCAGGTTGCTCTCCCTGTTGGATGCAGACCTGTACTCCTGATGAAACTTCCTGGGTGAAACCCCCGAGGAGCAGATCCGTGCAAACACTGGTGCATCAGTGATGTTGACAGACACTGACCTCTTGTCAGCAGAACACAGCTCTGGGAGTGGGATACTGGAGTCCGCCTCAAAGCAGAGCCCAGGTTTACTCCAGAGGGGCAGAGTGTGCCTCCATGCTGTCAGGCCTGGCTGAACGCAAATGTGCCAGGACGGCGTTGCAGCGTGCCGGTGTGAACTGGGTCCTGCCCAAGGACTTCAAGAATAGGATTTTCCTACTGAAGGCAGACCTGCCTACAAGAGGAAATGAGGCTGTGCCCAGGGAGCCTCCTTCTCAGCGTGAGTGTGCAATCCTTATGCAAACAAGCCCTTACTCACACGGTGTGTCTCAGCAGTCCTGTCCTGGGAACGCGCTGGGCCCGTGCTGCAGCCCCGCAGGGACGCGTGTGACACGCAGGGAACGGGGGACACAGGTTCCACTGAGGAATGGAAGCAGCTCACAGAGCCCTCACTGATCCCGCTCCAGCACGCTGACCTGAGTGCTCCAGCTGTCAGGACTGACTGATTCCAGCAGCACCTTTCTAGTTCTCCAAATGTCATGCCCCTTTGCTGGCACCCTGGTGCGGTTCAAGGCAGCCAGATGTCACGAGGGCAGGACTCTTGGTAGCCAAAAGCAGGCACCACCAGCAAACAATGGGATTTCCAAGGAAGCATAACAAACATGCCTGTGAAATAATGGAGTGTTCTCCTGAACTTCTTTGCTTGCTCATGGCCTGTGAAAAAAACAAAATCCAGAGTGATCTACGTAATCACTGTTGCACGTAGGAAGCCTTGCCTAGGCTTTGTTCTAGGGAAAAAACCTGGCTCTGGCAAAGGCGAGAGGAAAGGAATTGCTAATTGCTGTAGGCTTCTCCTGTGATTCATTCTTTCTTCACATACCAAATGACTTCAAATAGGTAAAGAAAATTCACCACCTGATGCACCCATGGGAAGGCGCTAGGAAGATTTTAAAGCAAAAAGGTAAGACTTAAGTTGCATTTCCAGGAGAAAATTCCCAAACATTCCTCTCATGCCCTTTATTTCTCTGCTACTCTGGACACTTTGGAAATCACATGCAATACAGAAGGCAAACATCGTGCTGATTCTGCTCCTAGGCCTCCTGTGAGGCTGCAGTCCCTCAAAATGGGCAGTACTGTATAATTTGCTCACATGCTCTGTGCTGTCAAAGGGGCTGTGATAGATATCTCCGAGGTGACTTCATTCCCCAGCCGCCAAGGTGAGGAAAGGCGTGTGAGACAAATTCAGTCAGACTACCCGCTGCACCTTCCAGCGCCACCAACACGCTTTAGGTCAGCCAGACTTTCCTGGCCAAGACCCTTAAAGGTACCTCCCACATTGTTGCCACTCCATCTATACACCTCTGCAGTGGCATTTTGGTTTGGGGAGGCTTTTTTTAATTTTAAGATTTCTGCTTTGGCTCTTTTTTAGCTGAATCTGTAAGACACTGGAGAAAAAAAGCCTCTTTTCCCAAGTGTGGGCATCATTTTTCCAGTAGCCACACTACCCACATAACTACACGTGCACTCTAAGTCAGTGCGTTCTGGGATTGAGCTGGGAGATCTCCAAACTCAGTGAACAGCAGCTTTTGCTATCTCAAGCACAGCTCCACATTTAAACATTTTTTTCTCCCCTGTTTAGAATGAGGACTTTTGGAGCACTTGCATAACGATACCGTGGCTTCATGCACCTTTGGGATGTGATGAGCTGGGTGGTCTCCTCTGCTAGGGACCATGCGGGGCTGCAGTCCTGGAAACGTTACTCAGAAGAAGGATGACCTGATCATTTTGCCCATCCAGCAATGGTGTGGTAAGCTGAATATATCAAAGATTGTATTGCAGGTAACTGGCCGCAGTAATGTTGCCTGGTAAATCAGAGTAAAGGCACTGACTACAGCAGCTGAGCTCTGGCCTTGGTTTCCTTAGGGATTCTAAGCACCTTCCCCTTTCTGCTCGGTGAGGTCAGGAGGGTGGGTTTGCTCTGTGGGGAGCCTACCCTGGGGTGCTCTTGGGGAGGGCCACGAGCCCACCCTCACCAGAGAGTCCTGGGGGAAGTTCCTGTGAATCGCCCAAGGAAGTAGAAGAAAGGGCAGCGATTCTCAGTGCTCTGCAGCATGGCAGAACAGGGGATTTTAGAGGAGGAGATTGTTAGTGGAGGGACAGCTCCCTCTTCTAGTGTAAATCCAGGATTGCTTCACCCAGCTCATGGCTTCAGGCCCTTAAAATTACTGCTGGGGTCAGGATCTGCCCCAAGCATTTGCAGATTGAGCTGTTGCACAAAAACGAGTGGGTGAGCTCTGGAGGATGTGCTTGGTCAAACGAGAGCTGCTCGGTGCTGTGTAGAGAATAGAGCAGTCGAAGCCCAGGGCACTGTGCTAACAGCAGGCAACTTCCCAAAAATCCTCCTAGCACGTGGCAGGACCGCTGTCCTGGGCAGGCTTGCAGCACGTTCCACACGCCTGAAGCAAAGCTGAGCGTGGCATGTCCGGCAGAGCTGTGGTCAGTGCCAGTAAGAGGCAATGACAGGAGCCACGACACACCCCCCATACTCTGCAAATGATGGGGCCGTGCTCCCCACTACCTGCCAGCCAGGAAGGCCTGTGCCAAACAAGTGTAAATCCCACTGCTGGGATTCAGTAGCGTAACACTCCTTAGCACTGCTGTGTGTTTTATCATTTTAGGCAGGGATGCTGGTGGCCGCTGGAGTTGGTGTTGGCTGAGAAGATACCCCTTAGTTTTTCAGGAGAGACTGTTTTTTTCATTTCTGTTGATATAAATGAGAGAAAAGTCTGGCTCTTGGCACCATGGGACCAACAGATTCTGTTCCTTTTGTTTTTTCTCCTTAGACATGCTCTAGAAGATTTTGCAGTCAGATGCGGAGAGACTATAAACATGTGGCACCAGTCAGGCTTCCCCAGAGGGAAGAATGCATAGATTATTCCCTTTCTGAATTGCTCGTGCAATTCTTGCTTCAGCCTAAGTCTCTGGGGAAGGAGTGGAGCACAGGGAGAATGTCACCATCCTAAAAAATGATTATTTGCTGAGGGCTTTCTCGGCAAGGAGGCACAGCCACCTGGACGCCTGGGTGTCTCAGAGACTGACAAACTCTAATGATTTCCAGAAAAGCAATAGCCGGTTCTTTCCTCCCCAATACCCTGGCTACACACTTATATCCCCTCTATTACAGCAATCTTGATTTACATCAGCAGGAACCGGAGTCACACATGCCTCACTTCAAAGCTCCCTCGCTGCCTGTGAGGGAGCTGCTGATAGCAGAAGATAGTGGTGTCTGCAGCTCACAAGTGAAGTGAAAGTCTGGTGAGCTGCCCAGACAGACACCACTCCGGTTTGAGTCATTACCCTTTTCCACCTGTTCTCAGCTGGATGGATGAGAAAGGATCACTCATGTTCAAACACCAGGTCAGCTGTGCCCGCCCTGGCAAAATAAACATTTGATGTCAGTGAAGAAAATTAATGGGATGGTATTTAAGATACTTCCTTTCCCTTCACGCATTTCTCAGGGGTTTTATCAAAAGTAAAGAGAGTGAATAATAAGATCCCAGTTGGCACTCGGACTCTCCTGGAAGACACGATGTCCAAGCACATTCCACCAAGGCCCAGCAGCTGTCAGCGTTGATGTCACCTTGCCTCCACAAATCGCTGCCTATGCCCTGGGTCACCGTGGCATGTCTGGGGATGGGATGGCTGTGTTCTGGCCACCCCCTATTCAACAAACATGGACAGGGTTCAGAGGCGTGAGGAGCTGGCACCGCTCTCACCTGCGCTGGGTGCTGTCTGAGCCTGGGCTGCACTGGATGTTTTCAAACTGATGATCGAGGCCCAAGGAGGGCCAGCAGGTCTCCCGAGGCTGACATTTCCACCAGCAGGAGTCAGCAGCCCATCTCCCACTGCACTGCTGGCCCATGGAAAACAAGGTCTGCTCAGGACAGATGCTAAGGAAAGACTGGCCGTGCCCATGAGTTTAGCTCCCTGCACACATTTCCTGCTCAGCTCTAAGCTGCACCCTGTTGGTTTGAGAACCTTTGGGGAAGCTCCCTGTCCCCTGGAATGGTCCTGATGGAATAGTGAGAGCAAGGGCACTCCCCGAGCAGCAGCCCCAGCCTGGATGTCCTGCTGGGAAACCCCCGGTGCTGCCGGGAGCAGTGGCTCAGTAGGTGGCACTCTGCATCCACGGGGAACCAGCACCTTCCCAAAGGGGAGCCCTGCCCAGCTGGCCCCACTGCAGTGGGGCCTATGGAATTCCACCTGGAATGCCCTGAAACACGTGGCCTATGGAGGGTGTTTTCTCCCAGAAGCAGCCAAGCAGGACTTGACCAGGACACTGCCATTTGGGAAGAGCTCCCCTGAACCTCTCCATGCACAACTGGTGGCCGTGATGACCTCGCTGCATTTTCTGGACCCTGAGGAATTGTGCTGGTTGATGGCAGGCTGCCCCTTCTTCTTGAAGGACACGGGAGCAGCAGGAGGACATTGGTAAAATGACAGGTTCAAAGCATGCCAAGCCAAATCCCTCGCTACTGGCAGTCAGTGAGATGGAGCCATCAGCTGGAGGCTGGAGGAGAGAGGGAATACGGTGAGTCAGCTGCTGGATATGCCGTGTTTGGTCTCTAAACAGCGCAGGTAACACGGGCAATTGCACTCGGGGCATTCAACCTTTCCCCCGCTAAGCTTCTCCTTCCAGCTGCTCAGCAGTTTGCCAAGTGCAGCACACAGGACTGGAATGTTCAGTGCTCAGTATATTCCAGTGTATCTCTGATAAACTGGGAGAAATATTTTGTTTTAGCACTTGCAAAAAAGGAAACTCATGAGGTAAGCTGCAGTGCCAGGCTGAGGTGCCAGCCTTGAGCATGGCAGGCAGGAAGGAGGAAAATTCCCAGCTGACAAACCTCCCTTTGGCCATTCTCACACCACCAACCCCACGGCAGAAGAGCCCCTAAATCCCAGTGTTTCTGCCTTTGGAGAAACTCCACTCACATGCAAATGACCTCTGCGCATGCCAGGCCCTGGGACTTATGGGAGACGGGTGGGAAGGGAAATGCAATCCTAGGGGGAAAGGAGGGGTCCCATGGATCACCTGGCTGCCCCCACATAGAGCTGTAGCCCAGAAGCTGCTTGGTGACTGCCTACCAATGCTCTCTATCCTGGGGCTGTGGCAGCCAAGCTGGATTTGCCTTTTCTCTGCTGCAGCCACTCTGAGGAAAGGCACAGGAAATGAGGGGAAACATGACAAAACTCCCACCAGTAAAGCTGTTGGATATTGCCACCCAGTTTTAATTGCACCGTGCACAAAGGGACTGCTGCAGGTCTGCCGGGGCTGTCTGTCCCAGGTCAGCATCCGAGTGACTGATTCAGCATCTTCTTTTCCAGACCTCTTGGACATTGGCATGACTGGGCAAAGACACTGGGACCATCTGTGTGTGTGTGGAAGAAGGGAGAAGGTTCAGTGACTGAGAGACCTGGATCCCTTCCACCTTGAGCAAAGGCTCCATCAGCTTCCTGAGCTGTAAGTAGCATTCCAGCACCTCTCAGTTAGAAGGCCCAAGTCTTCCATTTCCAATGCTTGGCAGCTTTGCCACCCACTGTCCTCCTGCCCCGCTGTGCTGCGGGACTGGAGCGGAGGGGCACCAGTCCCTTCATCCTTGTATCTCTGGGCTTCTCTGGGTTCCCACTCTATCCCAGCCCACCTACTGTCCCAGGTTTTTCCCTCTCAAACTAGTAGTTCTCTCTACAACTTCCTTAAAGGAGGTCGTAATGAGGTGGGGGCTGGTCTCCTCTGCCATGCCTGTAGGGAGAGGACTAGAGGAAATGACCTTAAACTGAGACAGGGGAGATTCAGATTAGATATTAGAAAAAAATGTTTTCAGTGTTAGGGTGGTCAGGCATTGGAATAGGTTGCTTGGGAGGTGGTAGAGTCACCATCCCTGGAGGTGTTCAAGAGGCATCTGGTTCTGGAGCTGGGTGATGTGTTTTAGTGGTTTAGGGGTTACAGTGGCAGTGTTGGTTGATGATCTTAAAGGTCTCTTCCAACCTTACTGATTCTGTGATTCTGAAGTGGGTGTGCTTCCCGCTTCCCCATACGACGTCTTGGATAGATGGCCGTGGTGAGGTGCCCTCCAGGAAGGGCAACTGTGAGGCAGAGTGCCCCCATGGAGCACATTTGTCCCTGCCCGGGTGGGTGCCACCATTTACTAAGCTGTTACTCATGAGCTGCTCAAGCAGGCAGACATAGGCACTTGGGCAAGGGGTGGGTGATCGATGGTTTTATTGCGGGAAAACGTTTCTCCGGGACACACGCGGAGAGAACAAGGAGCAGGGGAGCCAGCAGACAGACAGGTGTGCCCGCAATAACCCGGCGCGTCCCCGGCGCCGTGACCCATGCTGGACTCAGATTGCGCAGGGAACTTGTGGCTGCCCCATCCCTGAAGGGTCTAAGGCCAGGCTGGATGGGGCTTGGAGCAACCTGGGATAGTGGAAGGTGTCCCTGCCCATGGCAGGGGGTGGAATTAGGTGGTCATCTAGGTCTCCCCCACCCCAAACCATTCTGGAAATATTTGATACTGTAATCCTGGGATTCTTTGGTTCCGTGGTCCCGCCCCGCCGGCCCCGCCCCTCTGACGCCGCTCCACGTCCGCGCCCCCAGCGCCGGCCGCCCATAAAGCGGGCAGCGGCGGCGGGCGGCTCCTCATGGAGCGTTGCGCGCCGCTGACACCTGTAGCAATATTCCTTTCCCTTCCCTCGCCGTGTGTGTCGCCGCCCGCCACGGGACCGACAATGCGCGCTGTGGCGCTGATCGTGGCGCTGGCCGTGCTGGCAGGTGCGTGCAGGTCCGGGGCGGGATGGCAGCGGGGGATCTCGCACCTGAGGGCCGGGAAATCGCGCCTGAGGGGAGGGGAGGGGGGGGCGCTCGCGCCTGAGGGGAGCTGGCGCGCGGTACGGCCGTTGGCGGGAAGGCGCTGAGGCGAGGGGTCTCGCGCCGCGGGCGGGAAGGCGCTGAGGCAAGTGAGGGACCCTGAGGCGAGTGAGGGACTCTGAGGGGACTCGCCCGGCGGCAGCTTCTTTACCCCATGCCCACGGCGCCATTTCCCCTCCCTCACAGCGAGCCGTCCGGCCGCCGGGTCCTCGCCTAACGCCACGGAGCCGCAGCGGCACGGGGAGCGGGAGCCCGAGAGCCGTGAGGGCGAGCCCGTGCCGGGTCCCGACTACGAGGAGGATGAGGAGGAGTACGAGGAGGCGCAGCCTGTCCACCAGTACATCGTGGACGATTTGATCCGAGGTGAGTCGGCGGCGCCGGGGCTGGGGTCTCGCGACTAACGAGCCCCAACTTAAGCCTTATTTCTCTTATAAAGACTGCTGTGCTTAGCTCGTGGAGTATGGAGCAAAAGCGTGCTTGTGCTTGAAACCGCTGCTTTAGAAATAGCTGTCAGGAGTGGGAACTTAGCGCGAGTGTTCCCAGGACGTGTGAAAGCTCCAGGTTAGCTGGTAACTTGCTGGGTGTAGCTTTGTGTCTTGATAAACCTGACAGGACGGCTGCGGTGAGGTAGCGACCACCTGCTTAGTGTGGAAGCATCAGTGGTATTTAGAGATGCTGTTTGGCAGCATCTCCAGGTTTGTTTTACATCAGGTTATCTGTTTTGCTTCAAGAATTTTCTGGGTGTTTTCTCTTGGTGGCTTATTTGGGTTGGAGTCGACTGAAATGTCATGGGAAAGCAGACACTTAAACTCCTTAAGTGGCTGCAGGAAAGTTTGTTAAGCAGCTTTAGGGCAAAGCTTCACTGTCAATAGCTGTTGTGTGTATTTATTGTAATTTGCCCACTTGCAGAGCTGTGAGTATCCCAGGTGATTGTGGGGATGGGAATATTTTGTTGGTTCTGGGCTAAGTGCAATATGAGCGAGGTATCTACAAACAATTGGAACCTCAGTAGGTGTGAGTAGGCTGGTCCTGTTGCCTCCAGGGTGGATCTGAGTACTGCTTTTCCTGCGGGAACACTCTGGGACATGAATGAGACTAAAGAGGAGGGGGGACCTTGCTCCAGAGGGCTAGCTGAGAGAATTTATGGACTCTTGCTGAAACTGTTCATGAGGACCTCCAGGGGAAACAGGCTTGTCAGTGTTATCAAGCAGTTCAGCCTGTAAAACTACTGGCTTGGGTGACTTAAGTGTTGTCTAACTGCACAGAAACCAGACTTGTTACTGAAGGTGGTTGGTTTGTAGACCAGCTCTTCTGCTTGGCATGAGGTTTATCTGTGGAGCCTCGAAGCTGTTATGATTCAGCTTGGGATGGCTTTCCTGGCCATGCAGCTTGCAGACAGGGACATGGAGATCAAGCTGACAAGCTGAGCCTGGGAGAGAGAGGAAGGGAAGCGGCCTCAATTATGAAAGCGCAAACCTAAAGATCAAGTTGGACGGGACAGAACAGGGGCCTCGGCTGTTGGGAATGAGCTCACACTTCCAGGGACAGGAAACCTTGCTGCAGGAACAGTGCTCCTCATTTACATATTAATATAGCTTATACCATTTTAATCAGACTTCTGGTTGCTAAAGGCATTTTTGCTTTTAAGTAACTTCAAGCCAGGCTTGTTGCTCTAGAAGTTAAAATGATCAGCTGTCTAGACAACAGTGAACTACACCTTGTTCCTTTGTATGGACTCTCAGCACCAGAAATACAGGGTTAGGAAGTAGTTAGATCCAGTCGTGCCCTATTGTGGTGATTGCCTGTATGCATAGTGCTCTGGGTGAAATATCCAAAAATGATTTTCATTAAGTCTGCGGAGCACAAGAGGGAAATTGAAGCATGTTGCAAATAGTTGGACGGCTTCTAAGACCTATTCAAACTCTCCTGGGTAACTGTTACTCCTGAGTAGCAGCGTGTTGCTCTGAGAACTGGTGCTATGGGTAGCAGTGACTGGGTGGGTTCTTTAGAAAAAAACCCAAAAAAAACTAAAAAAAAAACCCAAAAACCCCCACAAACAAACAAAAAACCAAACCAAAACAAATTTCTTGCCAACTCCCTCTAAAACAGTGCTACTGAACTTTGCTGCAGGGGGCAGCTCTGGAGCTTCTGACCCTTAGTCAGTGGCTGGCTTGTTCTCCTCAGCGAAGGGAAGATGATTATCCTTGCTTAAATCCAAGGGCTACTAAGTCACCAGGATTTTAATCCACACTCTTCTAGAGGTTTGTCTTAATTGAGATAATGAGGGGCAGCAGTAAGCGGCAGAGCAAATAACCTGACTCTCACGGGCTCTCTTGCATTCCGTCCTTCCCTCCTTCCCTGCGCTTGGTATCTCTCACAAAGTAGAACTGGAAAGAAACTCTGTCCTGCTGAGGACAGCACTGCAGGTTGTTTAGGAGAAACAAGTATGCTAACCAGGATAGCAAGCTCTCTTGCCTCGGCAAGTGCCAGGACTATCTAGCAAGTTACAATGCCTTTCATCACTGATGCAAATGGAGAGTTTAGAGCCATGGAGGCCATTAGCCTCGTATCTGAGTCCATATAAAGCTAGGGGATGGCTTGGCTCAGCATCAGCTCTATGTTCTTTACAGGTCTTTGCTTGAACCTTTGCACTGCACTCAGGCGTATTGTGCTGTGAAATGCTGCAGTCCTTCATCTCTGCGGCTCTTCATCTGTGCTGGCTCTCAGCTCATCTGTTCCTACTGCTTCTGCTCTGCATGGCACAGGACTTAAGGGTGGCAGCTGTGCTTTAGTGAGCTGCTGAGCTTGCTGCTTTTGTGCTGGGTGTGAGATGCCCAGACACATGCTTACTTGCATCCTATGCTTCCTGGTCTCAAGTTCTGCTGCAGTGACCATTCTCCTTCCTCTCACCAAACTCTCTAATTCAATTTTCTCAGAATTGTGCTTTTCAGCACTTGCATACAGAGTCATCATGTCCTTTTTCCAGTTGAACCTGTGGTTAAACCCAAGGCTACAAAGAGGGGGGGTGAGAAGAATGCTGGCAAATCAAGAAGGAAGAAAAACAAAGGCAAAAACAAGAAGAAAGGGACTCCCTGTGAAATGGAATACAAAAACTTTTGCATCCACGGAGAATGCATATACCTAGAACATCTGCAGATGGTGACCTGCAAGTAAGTTACTTGTTCCTTGTGAATTAGGTGTGATTGCCATAAGCCGGTGGCATATGAGGGCTCAGAGGAAAAATCGGTGTCAACTTGGCCTAAGTCCGTCTCCTGCCGTATTTTGACTGAGAATCTTTCTGCCATGTAAATTAAGTGATGATGGAATCTGAGATGCATAACAAGCCACTGAACTCATCAGTTGGTCATAAACTCAAACCAAAAGAATGAAAAGGCGTGTCTTTCTGGAACATCACACCCAAACTAATCTCGACTTGTTGAAATGCTGACAAACCTTGTGCTAGAGCAGTGACTGCCTTTCATGAACACGCTCTGAAGGGAGCATCTTGACGTTCATGGGAAACTCGGAAGATGTCTAAGTCGGGTTTGATTGTGTGTGGGTGTCCTTGGCTCCAGACAGCACCAAAGCTGATAAGAACATGTGTTAATATTTACTTGCAGGTGTCATCAGGATTTTTTTGGTGAGCGCTGTGGTGAACAGTTCATGAAGACTCAAAGGAAGAATGATGTGGCAGACTACTCCAAGACTGTGTTGGTAGTGGTAGCTGTCTTGCTCTCAAGCATCAGCTTCATTACTGTACTTATCATTGTGATAGTGCAGTAAGTATTATCCTCTTCGGTGTCTGTCTGCCTGAAGTGTGAGTGGGGCCTGTGCCCAATAACCCTGAAATGTGCATGGCTCATCTGAGTTACCTCTGTGAAAAGCATCCAAAAGAGCTGAATTCTTATCCCAGCTCAGATAGATCTGGAGGGTAGACGCAAGGTCTGTGACCCTTATATTGTACACCAAGAGCCTTTCTGCTCTTAGTACAACCAGGATGGTTATAGTGCTGCAGAACATCAGCAGGAAGCCGAGGAGGAGCATTGATGCTGACACAGTAGTGCCTTCCCTAATCCCTGTGGAGGAGCCTGCAAGCAGCCATGCGGCAGCTTGATGCATGGTTATTATCCAACAGCTAGGTACACAGCTGGAGGGAAGGAAATGGTGCTCTGAGAATCCATCTGTTAACAGAGGTTGCTGCGCTTCAATACTTAAACTTAGGAGAAAGCAAACTGGGAGACAAATGCTCTTGGTCCCAAATTCTGCTTGCTGTTAAGATGGAGGGAATAACTATTCCAGCCAAACCAGCTGCTGACAGTTCAGTGTAGTGGGTCATCAGAATCTCGGGGCCTTGTTGTGAATAAATTCAAAAAGCTTTTCTGGGTATGTGTTTCAAGCCATATATCAAACTGAGTATTAGAGCAGCCCTCCCGTTCTGCCACTGCAGCTCCAGCGCTGTAGGCTTGGGATGTTACAGAAACTCAGAGGTTCAGTCTAATTTTAGATCTTGATGAGGTACATCAACTGAATTGGGTACGTGCCGTACCTTTCCTGCATTTCAGGAAACAAGGTGTGCGTTTGTCATTTCAGTGTTGCTTCATATTTAGCTCTGAACTTGAGGAATGCTGGGATGAACACTTGTTCTCTGAACACTGCCTCATTCCTTGCTGCTAGGGGGGATAACCAGTTCTGTTAAGGGCAAGTGATCATCGCTAGTTTCTGGGGCACACTTGCTTCATGTTAGGAACCCTCACAAGCTGTGAGGAGGAAAGCAGTCTGGTCTCTGCAGCTTTTTGCTAAAGCCACCAGGAAATCTGTCACCCAGAAAGTCTCCTGGTGCTTTGCTCAGTCCCAGCAATAAACTCTCTTGATTTTGCCTCCTAATCTGTCTTTAGCCAAGAAGCCCTGTCTCTGTGAGGCAGAACTGCCAGTGTCTAGCTCGGGGGCTTACTGATTTTGTCAGATTACTGCTCGATGCTGAATGCTTAAAAACTGTCTTGAAAACTCCCTGGTGCCAAGGAGTTGCTTGAGGATTCAAAGAACATGAGTCTAAACGCTGCAGAGGATGTGGAGGCAGGTGACAACAGGACATAGATTGTCTCTAACATGCCGTAATTCCACAGGGTCAGGAAAAAGTGTCCTCAGTATGAAGAGAAAGAAGAAAGGAAAAAACTCCGACAAGAAAATAGAAATGGCCATGTTGGTGTGTAAATGGGGAGAAAGCAGGTATGAATGGTGACTTTAAATGCCTTTCAGCCTTTCCAGGCTGCAGTTATCTGTACGAGAGTTGCATGCTTGTTTTGCAAAGCTAATAGTTTGCTTTTAACACTTCAAGTGCCTTGAAACACATAGGTTGCATGTGAAAAGGTGGCTTGGTTTTCTGGTTTCTCAAAACCACTTGAGTGGAGCAAGTTGTTCAACAGCTCTGTTAAATTTCTGGCTGCTGTCTTAAATCCAAGTGAGGATAGGAAGCTGTACTGAGAAAAGGAGAGCTAAGAAGAAAGAGTCCTGAATATCTGGGCAGAGGCAGATTTAGTGCAAGAAACAGTGGTAGGCTTCCATCATAGAAGATGGTGCTGCAGCCAAGTGGGTCATCACCTCTTAGAAGAGAAGTGCAGAGCATTTCCATGTCTTCTGTGCAATGAGAGTGTCAGGAAGTTTCTGGTGCTTAGAAGGTGCAGACCAAAACAAAGCTGCCATCTGTGAGCACCACTGATAGCATCTCAGTCAAGTTTCATACTGTCATAGCAACTGAGGCCTAAAGCTCCTTAGCCTACATGGATTGCTTCTGGGAGTGATCTAATGGATTTTACTGAGCAGGCAAGTTAGTCTCTCTTGAGCCAAAGTATATCAAACAGCAGACTCATGGACCCTTACTGAATAGGAGTTACCTTACCAGCTGAAGGAGGAAGCCGTAAAAGGTAGCCCTGAGAAGTTCTGGCAGAGCTGCGAAGCTTTGCTTTGCCACATGTCAGCCATAGACATTTTCCAGCTTTTCCAGTGACAGTTGGAGGGTTTTGCTCAAAGCTTACTTGAAGCTGAAGAGTATCTGGCAGTGTCCTCAGGTGTGTGCATGCTCTTAACCTACCTGCCTTGCTTGTAGGTTTGCTACGGTTCTAGCACAAAGTGCTCGTGTCTTGGGTGGTGATTAATGTGCCTGGTCTGCCCCTTACAGAACAATTCTGAAGTGGCCATTGCCAACCTGCAGGGTACCTCTGGCTACCTGACACATCCACCTGGACACTGTGGGCTGGACCTGTTGCCACTAAGCCCTGATTCATCAAGGAGATGTCAACAGGCCACTTGCTGCTGAATCGCTTGCTGGGGAGGACAGTTACTGCTGCATCTTGGCACGGCCACGTGGAAGGAGCTGGCACTGTGGGGGACAGGACCTGCTGTCAAGACCTGCGACAGACTACTGCAACTGAGCCTTCCCTATCCCTGCTGGAGCTCCAGTCTCTGCTATGGTGTGGATGGACTTTGCTCTCTTAGCAAGTCTCCTTAGGCAGCTCTAGCTCTAAGGGAGAGAGCCTGTTGCCGCTTTCAGGAATGGATGGAGGGGAGAAAATTTCCTTCTCCCAAAGTGAAAAAGGGAAGAGGTTGGGGTGGCTTCTCTCCCTAGACCTCAGTGGATGAAAACCCCAATTCTGTGTTGTCACTGTGCTCCCTGTCGATACTGGCTTCCAAGAGCTTCATCTCTAGCTGTGACTTGTAGGGAGGGCATTGGTGACAGATCTTTGCCAGCCACACCTGGGTTCTGTTACTGTGTGTGTGGAAGTAATCCCTCGGAGTTCTGTAGGACTCGTGGTGTGAGTGGAGCTATCCGTTTGTGTGTGTGCTAGCCTGGGGTAAAATTAGTCTCCTCAGGATGCTGAGACAGTAAGTGCAGGACCTGAAGTTTGGATCTGAAGGAAAAGGTCCATGCTCAAACCGGCTGATAAGCTTGGACCCATGTGTTCTAAACACAAAGGTACTTCTGTTACCCAGATACTTGTTGCTGCTTTAAGCAGTGCTTAAAGTATAAAATGCTTCACATCAGATCCCATCAGTTAAACTTGACCAAGAACCTGTTCCTCTGAAGAATTAAATTCAGGCACTGGCATCTGCAAGCAATGGTCCCTTGTGCTTTACCTTCTGGTGCGAAGAAATCTTACCTCAATCTTTTCTGACCCAAGTGTCCTTGGTTTCTTAACTGTCCATGCAGTCTTGAGCACGGAGTATTATTTGAGTTCAGTTTCTTCTTGGAAGAGTGATTGTGTTCTGTATAAACAGAGCAGAATTCTTCTGGTAGCAGAAAAACACCATTAATTGTTAAGTCATATCTGTAAATGTGTAAATATTTATTACTGTATTTAATATTTAATGTTTCCATAACAAACTTATTTATTTTATAATTAAACTTTTTACGTAACCTAATCATGGTAAGATTTTTTTTTTGTTCTTGCTCTTGAGAGTACATTGTAATCACTTGAAATTAGAGCCTGGTTTCACCTCAAAGCAGGAATTTCAATGCTTAGGAGCACAAAGTAGGGCTGTGAGGAGCTTGGGTCAAGTATGGGCGCTCTTACAAGAGTGCAAGCTGTTTACTAACACGGTGTAGAAAGGCAAGCGCCTGTTTCAGTAGGAAGTCCATTTCATTCACCTCTAAAGGCATCTTCTACTTGCTGGATTCAGGAGAGGCTAAGTGAGCCATCTCACTGGAAGCAAAAGCTCAAACTGAAGTTGAAACCAACAGGCATCCCTTTGCACTGGACTCCAGAGCTGGGAATATTGAATGGAGAGAGCCTTTCATCTCTGTGGTCAGAGAGAATTTGGACAGCGGCTTGAAACTTGGCCTTAAATAAATGAGGAAAAGCAGCCTAGCCTCAGGCCTGTG
The DNA here is from genome assembly GCF_003031625.1 of Empidonax traillii. Classification (NCBI taxonomy): domain Eukaryota; kingdom Metazoa; phylum Chordata; class Aves; order Passeriformes; family Tyrannidae; genus Empidonax; species Empidonax traillii. The sequence goes on along the minus strand of NW_020956297.1, from coordinate 111,481 downwards.
ACTCCCAAAGCAGAAAGGGAGCCTTGACCTCTAAGGCTGCTTGGAATTTCTTTTCCTCCCCTGTAGTTATTAGTCCAAATGTGTGCTAATGTGCCCTTTAAGCACTTCAAGCAGTGAGCTGGGGTCTAAGTTCAGAGTTGGCTGAAAAAAAAAATGAGTTTAAGGGAGTGAGTTTGGCTTTCAAGTCCCAGCTAAAAAGGAGAGAGAGAACCTTGTTTTTTCTTTACTTTTTTGTAAGTATCTTCAAGAGGTGTTGTTGGCTGTGGCTTAGCCTGAGGCAGAGCCAGGGAAAAAAAAGGCCATTAGGACCCAGGTTGTGTATCCAGTGTAGGACTAGAGCTTATTCCTGGCTGGAGTTGCTGAGATGCCTTGTCCTTGTTCTCTGGAGCTGGCCAAGGAGTTCCCAGGCTCTGAGAGCAGCCAGGACTGTATGTAGCTGAGGTACAGGTAAATGTATTGCAACATCTCTTGGGAAGATGGTGAGACTTCATTCCAGGGAACTTGCTTCATTACCAAAGTAAACAGCACTTCCCTGAGTGGCTTTTCCACAGACATTGACTATCAGAGCTCTGGCAAGAAAAGCTGTTTCTGTCAGTCCTGCCAAGCTTTTTGCTTTGGAGTAAACAAGCTCAATCTTGGTGGTAACCAAACCATGGCCTAGTGAGACTGGGGATGGATTACAACTCCCTTTTGAAACCCATGTGCCTCTTTTTCCAGAAACCTTTCTCTCTACAGTCTGTGTTTTGGGGCAAGTACCAGGTCTTCTATTTGTCAGGCTAAACCAACTCTAGCATAGGCAATGGAGCTGTTCTCCCTCTTTCCTCCCCAGCTTGCAAGCCTGACAGGAGTGAAGATAAGAATGTAACTTGTCAATTCCATCTGTTGTGTACTTTTACTGCTCTGATTACTGAGTGAACTGGAGGATATTTTCCAAAAATTAGCAATTAGGAACTGTGGAAAGGCAACAGTGGAGGGCAGACTTCGTAGAAGACTTGTTCCTTGCTAAGGATTTCTGTTACAGCCAGGTTTTGTGAGAGGTAGCACAGCTAGCAGCTCCATTGCAAACAGTGCTCTGGGTCAGTCACATCCAGCGCTGCTGGATGGCTGGACTGACCAGTGCTCACTAGCACTGCAGAGCTCTTGTGTGCCTGAGAGATGGTGCTGTCCTGCGCTGGGCAGGAAGTGACCTGCGTTCCGTTGCTGAGCACTTTGAAATGCTTGCTGTGTTTGCTGTGTGTGAGAAGTGTAGTGCAGGAGATTGAGGGCTCATCTGGCTTTCCGGGAATGGCGTTGTTCTTTGTAAATCCAGCGCTGATGTACATGACAAAAGTAAAAATTCCCTTGGTTGTGTTTTAGTCAGTTACAGCTTCTTGCAAGAAGTGATGTATTTTTTTCTGCTTGAGCTGTGGCCCCGGCTAATAACAGCTTGCAGCTTCTAATAGAATTGTGAGGCACAAGCACCATCCAGACACTACAGTGTCCAGTGGATTGGCTGCTTAAAAGAAACCACAACAGATGGGTGGAACTGTATGTCTGGAAGTCTCTCGCTGTCCAAGGATGCTGTGCTTTTGTGGCAAGAATCTGATCTGCTGCAGGGCAAGGCCAAAGATAATTTTCATTGTGGATCCTGCACAGCCAGGTCTGCTCCTCTGTATACATCACCTGGCTTTTGACCTTCTCTCCTCACTCTGGAATTACCTGCATTTCCCTGAGCATGCCTGGATTTCTGGTCCCACATTTTATTACTAATAAGTTGTGCCTCCAGATTTTTCTTGACTTTCCATTGGCAATCTTTCTTTGACTGGAGAGCATCTGTGTCCTTGTCACTTGCAGCTGCCTCAGCTGAGACCTGGAGGAGGAGCCTGATATTCTTGCACAATTCTGTGTACACAGGGCTGATTTGGCAAGGTATTTTCAATATCCAGATCAGTATCCAGGGATAATGTGATGGTCATGTGTGCTTGCACAATTCCTTCCTCTTTCCTGAATGTTTTGTTCTCCGTGACTATTGTAGAAAGAACGATAGCTCGTCATGGTGGTGTGCTCTGTTGTGTATTTATGAGCTTTTGAGTGTTTTGCCGTTGTCTATGATCAGAGCAGCTTCCTGTCTGCTGTGGGACTTTGCTTCCCTCCTGCTACCCTCCTCCCAGTATGCCCCTGTTCCCTCTGAGCAGTATCAGATGGTACTTGGAATTTTAGAAGTTTTCTTTTCTGTGGTGAATCCAGATGTGTGTGGACATCACTGAAGGTGTTCATACTGGCTAGCCACAAGTAGATGTTGTGCAGCAGTTTGTTTCATCCACCTTTGAGTTGTTTGATGCCCTTTGCAGTAACTGCAGTTACTGGAGTAACTGGTGTAAAGGTTTGAGTTGTTAAAATACCTTTGGGTGTTTTTTGCAGTAATATACTTACCTGGCCTGTCAGTGCTGCCGATACTTGGGTGAACTACCCAAGCAGGCAGGCCTGAAGTCAAGGCTGTGAAGTGGGACATGTGCTTGCCTCTTCTTGAAGAGGTTTTCCCAATGCCCTAATGGTATGTCTCGCTCCAGAGAGCAATCCTGCAGTCACCTGGCTCCTGAGGCATTCCCCTGTATGGGAAGCCATGGCTGTCCTTGGTGACAGCTGAATGCAGTGAGTGCCCCAAGAGCCAGGGCGGCTGGTCACCGTCTCTGCTGGACTCTGTTCACGGGGGTAGATCAGTGGACAGAAGGGTCAGACTGTCGTTAATGAGCAAACCTGGATTCCTTTTCATTCTGTGCACAAAGGTGTGCATACCTATCATTCCTGTGCTGGTTACACCTTCCATGAGCCAGTAATCCTCCTTTGCTGCAGGTCTGGCTTTGCCTGTGACTCGGGAGTCGCTCGGCTGAGACAGCTACGCCTGTGAATGTCAGAGGGAAACAGCCATTGTTTGCTTGCTGTGGGTCTAGGCCCAAAGCCAAGGAAGCAGGATTTGTGCCTTTCTCAACCAAAGAAGACCTGTGAGGCGGCACATCCTAAGTCCAAGGTAGAGAAATGCTTTCAAAATACATTTCCCTAGTAAGAACAGTAGCGGTTTTGCGTGAGGAACAACAAGTCTTTGTTCATAGACTTTTTGTGTCAGAAAGATGTGAATCACAAAGGTAACCAGTTCTCAGCTGAACATTTTTTGACTGAAATAGTGCAGCCTGTTCTCTTTGTATTTTGGGGCAAAAAGCAAAGCTACGTAGTCTGGGAGTCTGATTTAATCCAGCATTCCCAATACGTCTTTAAGTAGATATCATACCCTCGTTCCAGCATCACGCATCCTAATTCAGATAACACCATCATTGCTTCTAACTACCTTTGGGTGCATGCTTACTGACACTTTGGTCCAGACTTTGGAAAATAGCTTCCTTCTTCGGGTGTGATTTTCCTTACACAGCTGGCAATGAATTTGTATTTGGGCATCAGATAGCAGTCACAGGCTGAATTAATTCATGGGCGATGCTTGAAACCTGCTAGTCTTCCAAAGCGTAAGGAAGTACGTGTTCTTTTCGCTTAGGAAAGGAAACCTCATCAGCATTGCAGGTAACAAGCAGTTAAAAACCCAGTGAAAGAGAAAATACTTTAACATGTTTAAAATGATGAATATATTTTAAAAAGTCTCTATTAGAACACGCACAGCCCCTGTCAGTGCAGGGTCTTAGCATCTCAGAAAAATCTCAGGTTGTACAATGTGCTGGTAGATCTGCCTTCCTCTCCTGGCATCCCTGCTGGGACGGTGATGTGAACTGTTGGTGATCGAACAAGGGCTGAGCCTGGCAGCTGTCCCCAGTGTTACCCACAAGGCTTCCCTTCCTCTTGCATTGTTTGCCCTCACACTTGAAAGTAATGTGGTTTATGTTCAGGAATGAGTAAAGGTCCACACAGCAAATGCAGGTAGAAAGAGTTCCCGATGAAACTTCCAAGTGTAATTTGGGTAGGCGCAGAGTTGGTGTGGCTGATATCTGCATTGCCTTCAGACTTAACCTGGCTCCTTCCAGTTAAAAGACACTTTTCCGTCCTATGCCCGGAGATGATTAGTGTTGGGGATGAAAGGCAGCCACCTCCTGGGTGGAGCAGAGCAAAACCAACCCAGGGCTTAGGGCAACAAATGTCCTGTCAGGTCTCAGGCCCTCTCATTTATGATGAAAGCTTTTCAAGAACATCAGCAACGTGTCTTAATCCTTTAAGGTGTTCTAGACAAACTGTCATATTGCCTGGAAAAGACAGCAGCAGTTAGGATTTCAGCTGGAAGGAGGAGTGAGGTGGAAGGACAAGGGAGCAGAGTCAAGCAAAATGGACCAGAATAAGGACAGGATTCAACATCATGACTCTCCAGCAGATATCCCTGCCATGGAAAAATAATAACTTCCCTTTCAGTTTTAAAGACTTGCCTAGGGTAATTCCCATGAGTTGTGTTATCACCTAGGAAGGAGCTCTCTAATAGCTACGTTTGATCAATACCTCTCTCATATCACCACAACTATTAAGGAAAGGCATAGCAAGGAATCCCAAAGCACGGTGAGGCATATGCAGGAATGGCCCGTGTGCTATGCAGGTGCACATCATAGTGCCAGTGCATACCAGTTTCAGCGCCTTTAGCAGGCTCAGCAGGAAGCACCTCTTCCCTGTCTGTGCTGGCAGAGAGACTTGGGGGAATACTGATGCAGTGATGCACTCTGTGGTGTGCAGAAAGCCAGAAACCCTTCCCGGGACTTTGAGAAGCTGCTCTTAGCAGCAGCAGTAAGGGGGAAAGGATCCCCTTAGCATGGCTGCACACTTCTTTCTCTCAGTCACATTTAGTCTTTTGAGTGTACAAGACACCACGTAAAAAAGATATGTTGCCATTAGCTACATATCTCTGCCTTTAGACAATAAAGTGAAGATTGGAAAGAAGGCGTGAGATCCACAAACAAAAATACTCATCAGTTTCAAACTTCTGATTAGGTGCACAGAAACTGCTGTAGGTGCGAGCTTTGTGACTGCAAAAAGATAGCCCGGGGAATTTTGTATTTGGAGAGGTCTCTGTGCAGATGTGAGGGGATTTCTGCTTGCAGTGGAAGATGAGCAATGACTGCTTTTATGCCTGGTCCTAGGTTTTCTATTAAAAAACAAAACAGAAATAAAGGATCATTAGCACTTCTTCTCTGTTCTATGTCCATCCCAGCAGTGCAGACTGGAATTGAACTGGTTTTTCTGTGGGCTGGCACGATTTACATAAGAAATCACTTACTGCAATGCTAATGAGCAAGCAGTGCAAGACTCAACAATGTGTCTGTTAGCAAAACTCGCAGCAAAAGTTGGTACGGGGTGTTGAGCAGTGGTGGTGGGATGCTTGGTAGTCATCAGCCCCATATCAGCTGGGTCCCAGGACTATCAGCCTGAGATTTGTCATGGATTCAGGGGGAGCTCAAGGCAAAGAGTAGTGTTCAGAAGATAACATTCTTTTGCTGGTATCTGAAAAGTTCTGCTTTGACACAATTCAACCATTTCATAACTCTTTTTGCTGAGATTATCTTGGCTTATGCTAAAAGCACCTTTGTTTCAGAAGACATACATGGCTAACTGAGGCTTTGTGAGTGCATCTGGAATATAGTGTGAACATATGGCTTGACTTTACATCCTTCTCTCTGCTAAAATTTCTGGTTTTACCTGGTTCTGAGTGTAGTTAAGCCATGCTCACTGTTAGGCTGTTTCATCTTCAGGATGTGTTTAAGTCCCCACTCTGCTGCAGCGCGTGTCGTATAAAGCTGTTACATGCTGAATCCCAAGTGGGAGTAAGATGAGTGCTGCCACTGAAATTACTCTGTGCTTTTCCATCTCACACCAGTGTTGCACAATGGACCCTAAATGAATCCCACTTACATCTCCCAAGCAATTGTGCTACAGTTCAGCATGCTGATTCAACATCCTTGGTCTGCTGGTGCTGGGGAGATCCTCCACAGAATGGGCAACTCACAGCAAAACAAGGCAGCTTGTGTTTTCTTGGGAGCATCCAATTAATAACAAACATCATCTTCATCAAGTGTTCCCAAATTTAATGAAGGCTGAAAGCCTTTTGTCCCCTTGCTCATATTTCATCATGGCTGTCCCCTGGGCTCAGTGTGCAAGCCAGTCTGGAGGGAGCTCTTTGGCAAGAAGCCAGCTGGTCTGCCAGGAGATTGGATCCAGTTGCATCAGCATGGGAGCAGGAATGCTCCCAGGGCTGGCGGGACCAGTCTTGACTGGTTTTCCAAAGCTCCTCCCACAAGAGCTCCTGCAAGGACATCCACTTACCTCACCAAAACCTGGGTGATCCAGGGATCCCAAAAGTAGAACAGCTGTTACCTGGCAAAAGCAGGGAAGGGATTAACCCTTCCCTGGGCTCCAAGCTTGGTGACAGAGTGAAATGGTAAGTGAAACAGCGCAGAAGTGCTACAAGCCGTGCTGTCTTTCACCGTCATGGCTACAGGACTATCGCAGACTAACATCTGCCAAAACAAGGATGAGCCAGGCCCTTGTTTAGTGGAAGATGAAATCAATAGGTCTGTGCTGATTAACAGCTGATGCTGCAGATATCTTTATGGAAAGCATTCCAGCCTTTCAGAAAGGCTGTCTCAGACTGACTGCTTTGTGCAGGGTTACCAGCACTCGTGACTTTACCGTGAACCTTTCCATCAGCCATGGTGCTTCAGTTGTAGTGTTTGGTGTTTTGTATGAGCGCTGTTTCAGTATGAAGTTTTGAGGGAGCTCAAAGTATTTTCTGCATGTATTTGTACATGTGTACATCAGGTCTGAGTACCTACAGTTGCTTGGCACTGTGAAAGGACTAGACCAGGCCACTCCCTTCAGGGCCCCAGTCCCTGGAGATGCTTAATTACACAAAGGACTGGCTTCTGGCTTAGAGGCATGGCCTGGGAACCTAAAGTTTCACATACCTCTTCTGAGCAAGGACGTTTATGGCCCCTAGGACCAGAAGGGATGGAGTTTGGTGTATGACCTAGATGTTACCCTGAAGACTTTTGAAAATAACAAGACTTAAATCTGTTTCCTCTCCTAATTTTTAGAGTCAACGTCATGATTTGGGTGGTCCATCTGCCAGCTCTGTAGCGTGGCTTAAGCTGAGACCACGAGTGAGAAGTCATCTTTCGTCCTCAGCTGGTAAGTTTCCCCAGCACGGGAGTGGGATATGGGCTGACATTCCAGCCCAGCTGATCTCGTGTGCTCTGAAGGAAGTAGGACAGGAAGCAGACAAACCCTCAGGCCTGTTTATGAAATATTCCTATGCAGTAGCTCCCAAAGTGAAATGTAGGAAGGCTCACAGTTACTAGGGGAGGAGGAAGCAGGGCTTGGGGGGGGAGGCAGTTTGCTATTGCCATGACCTATGCAAAAAGAAGCCTGACAATTGCTTCTTCACCCCCCTACTTTTCTAATGACTATTGGAAAATCTTTCTCCAATGCAAAGTATCTGGGATGACTTTTTAGCATAGAGAACACTGATTAAACAGATGGTATCACCCACGAGCGCGGCTGAGTGCAGCTTGTACATGTCTTGGGGAGAAACAGGATACGCCGCACAAGAGAGTGCTTTGCATGGGGTTGCTGTGCCCACACACCTTGTGCCGTGACCTGGTGTGGCGTGTCTGCCTGGCCTCCCAGCGCACGGACACAGTGCTGTGCTCACCTGGCTGATTGCAGCGCAGAGGCCTGGCCGAGGGGGTTGGAGACGCTGGGCACTGGGCAGGAAAGCGCTACTTGTAGTGGGGTTTTCTGTGCTGCTCTCCCAAGAGAGGGTCATTCTGCCTGGAGTGTAGCCTCCTGGGACCTCTTCTTCCTTCTGGCTATATTCTGTCCTGTAGGCAGTGTGGTACTGCCGTGTGTGTGAATAGCTGTTCCCCTCAATACCTGTGCCCTTCTGGGTATTTGTTGCAGTGTGTTTCCTCATGAGCCCCAATCCTTTGCTTTCCCTGCCTTAGGAAGCTGAGACTGATGGTGCTTCACATCTTTAAGCATCATTTTCTCACCACCCCTGTCAGATCTGTGTAGTGTACTGCACTTTGTCGGGGAATCAGCACAGTTAAGTGGGGAGTTCGTCCCTGGCACAAAGACCTGACAGTTGCAGGATCTCCCATGAGCGTCAGCTCTGCGTGCACGTTTCTAACTTATGTGATTCACTTGTGACCACTGACAGTCCTGTTAGTGTAACAGCACCTCTCTGATGTGCTGGCCCAGCCACAGTGGGATGGGGATGCCTCTTCTGGACCTCTTTGCTGTCTCCTTCAGACGTGTGTTCTCTAAGCTCTGCCCTGCTTTCTATACGAAGCAGTGTGCTCATGGTTTTGTGGTGAGGGAAGGTTGGCTGGGGGTTCCAGCCAGCTGCAGGCAGGTGTGCAGTGTCTGGGGTGTTATCTCGCTGTGGAGCCTTCCTTGAAGAGATTAGGCAAGCAAGACCTCATCACACTGCAACAGGAGCACTATGTGTGACCTCCTTTCAGAGCTGTAGGAAACCAGTAACAGGGCAACGGCCAGCGCCTCGAGCTTCCTGCTCATGTGCAGTCTTACTCTGATCAACTCTTGTTCGCTGGGCCCTTAACATTCTTCCAACAGAATCAGAAAATACTGGCAGCACAGGAGTTAGTCTGCAGCTTTCATACCACTCTGCACAGCCTCCCAGAAAAGTTTCTATCCCCCTCTGGCTACGTGGGAGGGAGCCAAATTCTCCCTTGGTGATGTGCCCTCAATACAGAACTGTTTCTTCTCCACCTCCCAGCTGATGAGGCATGAGCTGCACTGTACAAAGGGGGCACTGAGCCAGGCTTGGAAAGCCAGCCTCCCTGTTCATATTGTCTTCCTGATGCAATCCCACACCTGCCTCCCAGTGCTGGTGCAACCAAAGTCTGGCTGCCTCTGCTCACTGTCTGGTCTGAGCCACACTGGTTAGAATTCCAGCTGTCAGAGTTTAGCCTCCAGAACACAGAGTCCCAGTGAAGGTCTCAGTCAAGTCAGGCCTTTCTCAGAGGTGTTTCCTGCACTCCTGTAGGATTTTTGGTGAGTCACTGGAAAACAGGAGGTAAAGAGAATTTGCCATGGGAAATGCCATGCAGTCATCTATTCCCAGCCTACCGCCTTGGGTTTGTTTCTCTCTGTGCTACCAGGACAAGGTGTAGAGTCCCTGCAACTGGTTCTCACCCATCCACTATTTCAGGATCTAGGTGTATCTCCTTAGTAGCAAAAATTTATATAGGTTAATTCCCACACTCCCAATGAATGAATCATTAGGGGAACAAAGAAAGGTGCCTCCTTTAAAGTATCACTGCCACCTGCATTATGAACATACGCCCAGGTTTACCTGTGCATATTTAACCCCTTATCAGGGCAAATAAGTGACAGTCAGCTCTGGCACTGGCTGCGCTTCTGACATGGATGGCAGGAGGAGACACGTTCTTACACTTGAAAGTGATGTGCAAAACTCAAGAGAAAGCTGGGAAAAAACCCCAAAGCCCCATATAGAATTCATTCAAGTACGAAGCTAGACCTGACCAGAGCTATGTCCCACCTCCCACACCCTTTGGTTTGCAGGCATGTTGAGGAGGAGTGATACCCTGCAGAAACGCTCAGCATCCCTGAAACTGAGCTGGAACAGTGTCCCTAGTGAGACTAGGTAAGCTTGAAAGCCTCCTCGCTAGTAACTGATGAGAACTTGGAGGGCAGCAGCTGATGGTCAAAGCCAAAGGATGCAGTAGCTTCCAGGGAGAGCAAATTGTTTCTTCCTGAGTGCAAGTGAGAACAGCATCCCTTTCAGCTGAGAGCTGCAGATTGGCCCAAACTGCACGGGGGAGGAAGGGGACAGCTCTATCTCCTGTGTGTTTTTCCCATTTGGTTGGGTTGTCAGTATACAGTCTGGAAGAGGTGTGCCCCGAGGATGTGAAAGGAGATAAGCCACTGAACTGTATTAGCACATGAAAGAAAAAGCAGTGGGAGCTTCCAAAGGATGGCAAAGGTTCAAAACCTGCTCTCAGAAGCACATAGTTGTGGATGATTTTACTGCAGCACACTCCTCCAGCCGGAGGTGTGGAAACGGAGCGTGAGATGAGAACAGAGCACAAAGTGAGTAATGCCAGTGCCATTCTTAGTAAGGAATCCTATTTTTAGTACGGATTGGCTTGGAATATAAATGGCTTTAAAATCAAAGAGCCAGTGAAAGGCACTGACTGCAAAGATCAAAGTACAGCTTCCCTAAAGAAGACCCTGAGACACATGATGGCAGACACTGACTGGTGTAGGCTCTTTGGCCCAGTGCTCTGCACTGCTGCTGAACCATTCCCCTTCCTTTCAGGCACCATTAGAGGCAGGATCTCGGGCTTTTCTCTTGATCTCTGCTCCCTGTAAGCACCCAGTAAAGGTCTGTGCTTCCAAGGACTCCATCTGACACCCAAATGAGAGCCACAATAAAACAGATACCGTCTCTCACAGAGACTCAGAAATGGGTAGTCTGGCTGATGGTTTGTATGTGTGCTGCAGACATGGCTGTGATTTCTGAAGAGCTAATGCCTGGGCTCATCTGGAGGACATCTAGAAATCCTGGGCAAATATCCAGAGGCCTCATATTCTGCCTGGACACCATTTCCCAGTGGCAGAGGAGGAGCAAAGTACAGAAACCCTGGGAATTAGCGGGACCTACTGTGTCCTGCACTGTCTGTTCTAACTGTCACTTTGCCTCAGTTAACAGACACAGAGGTGACTTTTTCCCCATCTGGTTTTTCATAGTCCTTTATTCTAAAAAACAAACAAAATCTCTCTCTCCATTCTCATATTAGAGCATGTCTGTGATCCAGGGCACCTTTCAGAATGGCCTTTGCTGTAAGAGCAGCTGTTTGGATGTTGAAGGTAGAGGGATCTCAGGGGTAGTTTGGAACCACTCTGGAAAGCCTGTGGTGGAGAGGGAGGGGCTTAGGGTCTTCTTGCTTGGTTTTTCCTTTGCTGTACAATATCAGAGGTACCGTTTGGGGTTTCTTGCCTTTTCTCAGTGGTGAGACATGGTGCAAAAGGAGGAAGTTTAGTCAGGTGGGGCCCAGCCAGTGTGCTGTGCAGCTCAGGGTTAGCAGAGGGACCCCGAGTGACCTCCCTGCTGTCAGCAGCTGCAGGAGATACTGAAGTTCACGTGAGAATGTTCGGGTATGTGAAACAATGGGTGTGATCTGAAGGCTTGTGTGTTTGTTTTAGAGGTAAAGAAACACCATTTAATACTTGGGTTGTTTTCCTTTGATTAGCATATAATATCACAGGGGGAGACTGCAGGGGAAATCCTGCCCTAGGATCAGCGATGAGGGTTATTAGTAAGGTACCTGGCTGCTGGTCTGACAGTGGTTGCAGATGGGAGGTTTATTTGGGACTATACTGCTTTTCTTTCTTCTGATCTCAATAGCTGTCTAGCAGATCTGTGAAATTAGTCCAGGAAAAAAGAAGTGTTGCAATAAGGTCTAATTTCACCCTTTTCAATCCAGAAATATTTCATTTATTTTAAAAATGATTATTCAGTTTTTAAATTTTGGTTTTTTCATTTCTTGTAAAATGAAAAAATCCCTCACAGAAACAGAGTGTTTTGTTCCAAATAAAAGAAGACATTTTGTTTGACCTGGAGTTTTGTCTTTGGGTGTGTTTTCGCTTGGGTGAGGTGGCAGCAGAATATCCACTGCGAGGTGAGAGTTCTCCAGGCTCCCCAGTGGGGACAGGACACAAAACATGCGTGTGCAGTACCTGCCCGCTCAGTCCTTCCACGCTGCACATTATTGAAGGTATCTTTGTTTGCGGTAAGGTGACACAGGTGTCTGGCTTTGTCCTTGCTGCTTATCCGCCCAAACACGCCTCAAAGTAAAACGCAAGGGACTATAAATAGTTTGGGATCCTTTAAGGCAAAACGCAGGTGCGGCGTGACAATGTCGTTCGGTCCTGGTTTCACGGGTGACAGCAGAAATCCTACTGAAATCTACGGCTCGTTTTCCAAAGGCGGCAGCACACCCTGAAGTCACTAACTGTGGCGTTTCCCCACTGATCTCCACAGGGCAGAGTTGGGCCCATGCTGAAGGCTTCTGACCATGCCGCTCTGCAGTTGTGGATCTGGTCGCGTCACCTCCTGTGAACTCACTGTCTCACCACTGTGAGAGACTGCAAGATCTGGCAGCTCTGCTCACCTCCAGCGTAAGTGCTTAACAGACACCCATTAGGAACTAAATATACAGCGTAACTAATGAAGTGGCCACTGCTCTTAGTAACAAATACTGTCAGAATTTCGTTAGGTTCTTGTTCTCTGTTGGAGAGGCAGCCAAATACAGGCACATAACTGCACTGGGTTTACCTGGGCAGTTTGCAGTGCACTGAGTCCTGATGTTTGTTTGTTCTTTGTTTCCCCTGGGATTGGGTCTGTTTGCAAATCCCTGGGGTTTTGTAAGGTATACTCCTGCAATGAGGTGAGTGAGAGCAACAAGCCCTGCTGGGAGGACAGAAGGAGGATATAGTGGGCTCTTGGTTTCAGCAGGAGACAGTGAGGAACTACCATGAGTCTGGGTGTGGAGGAAATAGATCAAGGCTCTAAGCCAGGGCTGGATGCTACTGAAAAGCAAGGAAAGCAGCAGTAGACTTAGTAGGGTCTTGGTGAAGCCACCTGACAAGTACATCTGAGGTGGAGCAATAACAGGCGCTGTAAAGCCCACAGACAAGGAATATGGTAGTGGAGACTGCAGAGATAGGCAGAGTCACAAGGCTGCTCTAGTGCAACGCAGAAGTTGGGCTTTTGTACTGGCTTAAACTTGGGAACAGGAGAAGAATGGTGCTTAGTGCACCAGCAAGTTCTACCTGGAGATGCCAAAACATGTAGTTTACGCTGGACTAACCTGGATGTGTCGATGTTGCCGAGGTGCTGCCTGAGCTTCCTCTGCTCTAAGGGTGGAACTAATCAGCCAGGCTGTTTCTTACAGGGCTGCAGCCAGACAGCTACGAGTGGTCTGAAAGTCCTGCAAGGAGATCAAAGGCACTGTGTCAGCACAGCTGCAGGCTGAAATAAGGCTTTGGTCCTGGTCAAGCAAAACCATTGGATTGGACTCAAACTAGCCCCAAAGAAATATTCAGGGGATATTAACATACTGTGAGGCAGTGAAGGAGTTGCTTGACTTCCTTTTTTCCCTCCATCCCTTTTCTATTTGCAGGAGAAGGTATTACTCAGGACAAAAGAATGAGGAAATGATCTCCTGATATAAATGACAGGGCCCATCCTGTAGAAACACTCATGCTCTTCCATTGAGGAGGCTGCGTGGGTCTAGGGAGAATAAGACAAATTAATAATTGAAGCTGGGGCTGGGCAAAAAATGAGCTGCAAAAGCCCCAGCCCTTTTCTCCGTGAATGGGAAGAAACCAAAATTTTTCATAAGACATTGAAAATTCTTGTCAAGTGAGGGGCCATTCAGGACACGGGTGATGGAGCAGTGAGGCCGTGAGATCTTTTTTTAATGCAGGTGTGCGGGTACCCATCGCTGCTGAAAGCCAGCTCTCAAGCTGCACAAAAGTCTCCATGTGTTTTTGCTGCTGCTCCACTTCCCGGAGCCCAGCAGATTCTGCACTGGCCCAGAACTCTGCAGTTGTCTGGGTTTGGGGTTTTTGTCTCTGTCTGGCCCTGCAGTGTGTGTGCAAGGCAGTTCCAGGAGCACCTGTGTATGTGGATGCTCGCGTGCTCTGTCCCGCACGTGTCTGCAGCCACGACTCTCTGTGTCACAGGCTGAACCCAGCGAAGGCCCCGTGTGCCCCATAACGACCCGGACACTCCTGCCCTGCCGTGCTTCAGCTCTTCTGCCGAGATGCTGGGCCTTGCTTACAGAGAGACAGCAGGTAGGTGCTGGGGGACTGGCTGGCCTCACCCCTCCAGAACAGCCCCCCAGGAGCCACACAGAGCTGTTCCTAGCTCCAGCCAAAGTCAGAAACAGGTCCCTTGGTTCCTTTATCCCAGCTTGGCTGAGATATTTCAGGCATGCATGATATAATGACAGTGTGCTGCAGCCCAAAGGTGTGGTGGAAAATCTGGTTAAGCATGCTGGCTGAGCTGCTCCATGGATCCTCAGCTGGGACATGCTGCAAGGCACAGCTCAGCGCTGGTAACACAGAAAAGACAAGGGCTGCTTCTCTCTCGCTTGAGCCTGAAGGAACCACATTTTTCCATTTTGTTTTTTCATCAGTTCTTGCATCCTTACCTAAGTGCTTGCCTGTGTGTTTGTGCTTCTGGCTGCTAGGTGCTATCTCATGTTTTTGTTACAATCATCTCTTGAAGCTCCATTTGTACAAACCCACTTGTTCCCACTGGCTGCAGATTTTGGAGGCAAGTCATTCTCTCTCAGCTGCACAGCCTCTCTAGACTCAGACTGCTGCTTACCCCAACGGGAAATACTTCAGTGTAAGTCAGGTCAATATTAAGCCAGGTTTCCCCACAGCAGTACACTGCTTTTTGAGCACTCTTTGCCTCCTCATTATCCTCTCTGACCAAGGCACCTGACCGCCGCAGTCATAAGGTCCCCAAAACCCTGTGTTGCTGTGCTGTACCTTGCAGAGGGATTGGCAGTGCACACTGGGGGATGTTACCCTCGGGAGTGTACTAGGGCTGATGGAGTTCAGTGAGGGTCTGCTCTATTATGCAGGTAAAGAAAGTCCAACGGGGAGATCCAGTGGCACAGTTTGCTCTGTTGGGTAAAAGCTCAGAAAGGAAAAAAAAAAAAAAAATCTGTTTTCTTTTCCAAAACTAATCAGTTCTTGTTTTCCTTGGAAAAATGAGAATTTATGCATCTGCTAGAACTGCATGTGCAATGGCAACTGCAAAAACTTCAGGACTTTAAATATGTAACCGTGAAGAATTTTTTCCCAAAGGGGAATAGGGAAATGGGGAGAAGCTGAACTTTTCAGCCCTCTTGCCTTGTAGTCTGACCTGGTGATCCTGATGTTTCCTTTTGTAAGGCCTGCAAGTCCAGCGTGGTTTGGTGTTTGATTGGGTCCAGCTGTGCCAAAGCTGCCCTGGCAGACACACACCTGCCCCCTGCTCTCCACTGGCTGGCAGGTGGGGGCTTATCCCTGGAGCATCCCTGCAGACAGGGCTGTCCTAGCCCTGCAGCTGTGTGGGGAGATCAGAGCAACTTAGATAAAGATCACAGATAGAGCTAACTTCATTAACTTAGGCTTCTTCCAAAGGCTGCTGGGTCTCTGTGGCTCTGTGTCTTTGGGTTGCACCATCCTCTGGGAGTGAGAAATCCAAGCATCCTCTCTCGGGGGACTTGGGAGGAGAGTGCTTCTTGTTCGTGCTTGTGCTTTTCCATGCACAGAAACCTTCAGGAGAAGGGGAAATGCAACGACCAGGCCCACTGGCTGGCATGGGTTTTATTACTCAGACCTTAAGCTTCCTTGTTGCCTCAGTTTCTGTGTCTGTAAAATGAGATTAATCATCTTTGTCCTGTAAGCTCTTTCCTCGAAGAGGAAAAGGATGAGAGTTGAAAGAGGTGTAAGTGCTAAGAAACACACCTGATGTGTGGCAAGGAGGCTGTTACTCAGAAGCTGTACTGAGGAATGGGAACAGATTACCTGTGCTTCCAAGGGCTGCTTTTGTATCCATGTCCTTAGAACTGCCCTTTTTGTTCTCTTGCACTGGGTAGACTGTCTCCCCCTCTGTAAACACACCTAAGTGCTTGCACAGGGGCAAATGCTCCACATCAGCATTCCTCACCTTGTACTCTTCCTTTTGATAAACCTTCATATTTCTTTACCTTCGTCCTCTCGAGTGCTCATGGCTCTTCCCACCTTGGCACTTTGAGCTGTTCATGAAAGCAGGCCCTTTATTCTGGCATGTCTTTACCTGAACCATCGAAATGAAGCTTTGCATGGTGACAGGAAAAGGGAAACGAAATACCTAAGCCAGCAAAGCACTTGGAGGAGGACAAATGGCCCCACTTGCTCTAACTGTGAATGCACATTGGCTGGTCTGTGTTAGGGCAGCGTTACCTGGTACTGGGAATCAAATTTTGCTTGCGTTCTCTTTGGCAGGTGGAGCACACAGCCTCAGGAAACCCTGATTTAAACAAAGAGCTTTGGCTCAGCATGGGACAGGGACTTAGATCAGGAACAGCCAAGGCCAGCTGCACTGTACACAGCCCCAAGATTAGCCTGTACTTGGACCTGGGCAGAAGTTTCTGATAACATGAGCAGCAGGGAGGTGATCAGTCATACCAGCCTTTGGCTAGAGTCAGGTAGAACAAAACCCCAGGGTCTTCATATGTCCCCTTCTGCATACATTCCATATTCCTTAGCTCAAGAGCTTGGAGCTAGGAATGCACTTTGAAACCAGCCTTTTGAAATTCAGCAACTTCAGCTGTAGAATCTCGGTCCAGAACTCCGAAACCATGGCATAAATGTTGGCAGTTTGCTTGTGTAACGATTACAGGAGGGGCCAGGCTGATGGACATCTGCCTTTATGTATTTCCTCCTTGAAGTCACAGTTCTTTGCTCTTGGCAACCATTTCCACAGCAATGCGTAGATGAGAGTTCATAGATACGTGTTAAATGGGAAGTGCGAACACACAGGCTTTTCAAAAACAAATCCTGTGAAACAAGCCCTCTGAGCAACCACCAGGAGAACAGAAACACAAAAGGGTGCTTTCCCATTCAGGAGATGGAATCTTAGCTTAGAAGTGAACCTTTTCAGATACATTCAGGCTTTTGTGGGTCTGCCAAGCCAGGTCATTAAAGTTACTCCCTAACCACATGCTTGTATGCTGATGAACTAGATGTTTCCTGCACAGGAGTTGGGCAAATTCTCCAGAAAAAAATCTTGTTTTGGGTGGGTTTCTCTTAGTTGAAGTTTGATTGAGGGAACAACTTCTGGATGATTCCCTCTCACTTAGCTTTTCATACAATGCTTGGGCAGGGGAGGAGGGAAGACCCATATGCTACTGGTGACAGCAGTTTCACTGTGTTATTTACAGATGGCCAGACTCAGGAACTCTTCCATTGCTTGATTCTAAAACTTGTGTCACCGTTTCCTCTTTGTCCGCAATCTCCTTTGTTAGGCTTAGCAGTCATCATAGCATCTCAGAATGGTTTGGGTTGGAAAGGATCTTAAAGCCCACACAGTTTCAACCCCCTGCCATGGGCAGCGACACTGCCTCGTGTCCTGTCACTACATGCCTTTTCCAAAGTCCCTCTCCAGCTCTCTTGTAGCCCCTTTAGGTGCTGGAAGTTCTCCCCGGAACCTTAGATCCTATATCACTAAGAGGAATAGTCATTAAAATCAATCAGGAAATTATTATAGCCCCAGCAACATGAATTATGCCTGTGCATGGAACACCAGTGTCGTATTTGCATGCAAATGGATTTACGTTGTTTATATTGTGTTGCTATTTACTGTCAGCGATGGTAATTGCTGGGCTGGGCAGAAGCTGTGCAGGTCATTTTGAGCTTGGATTCTGGAGGAGGAGAGCCTGCACAAGTGTATTATCTATCTCATCATTTATCAGTCTCCTTTTAATAACTTTTGAAGGCACTGACAAATTTCATCTACATTTGACACAGGGGCAGAGGTTTCTGTGGTGAGGAGATTAAGGGACAAAGGACAGGTGTGCCCAGTGAACTAGGACTCATTAATTCCACTGCTCAAAGAATTGCTTGTTTGGGATTAACCTCAGGAAATGGTCCTTTACTGGTCCCAAACCTTTCTGCAATGGCCTGGTGATTGTTACAAGGTTTTACTGAAATCCTGAGAATAGTTCTGTTCCAGCTTGCTGGACAGGGACATTTGAGTCTATCTTCCAAAATAGGTCTGTGCTTATGTGTTTATTAAGTTTTGAAAAGCCAAATCAGATCAAAATTCCTGAGCTGCTTCAGAGAGGAGGCACTTTGTTACCAGTGTTGTGTTCAGCAGATGGGGCAGCTCCAGAAGCACTCCTAGTCTGATCTTTAGACTAGTGCAGCCACACATCAGCTCCATTTTGTCTTTAGAAATGACCGATCCTGAGTGCTGTTAGTAGTTAGATAGAACTTGTACAGGCCCTGTCCCTCAAGATTAAATCCAGTATTTCTTTTTCAGCTTGGAAGATGGAGGTAGTCAAAATGAGATGCCTTTGAACGTGAGCAGAATAACCAGAATGCAACGCTTCATATACAGCAGAGGACTGGTTTTATGGGGTAAGGCTTCCTGATAGTTTGCAGCTCCTCCGAGGAGGTTCAGGTCACATTGCAGAGCACTTTCTCATCTCAGGACCACAAAGTCATTCATAACCATTTTTAAGACAGCACCTTATCAGGTCTGTGGGCTTTCTACCTGTCTGCAATACTGTAGATTCACAAGTAAATATGCAACACAGTGACAATCACGAAGTAGAAACTTAAGAGCAGTAATGTGAAGTACTTGCTTTTAAATCCAGCATCACACACTGGAGTGATGTCATGAAGTTTTTATGTGAAGCCCAGTTACTCCTTGTCATTGCACAAACATCAGGCACACAGGGAATAAAGCAGGGATTTTACTTCACATGGCAGGAGCAGTCCATTCTGGAGGGAACCCTGCTCAGAAAGTGACAAAAGGAGAACAACAGACTCAGTTATGCTCAGGTGCTGCTTGTGCACAACTGCTCTCAAGGCCAGAGTAAAATAAAACTTGACCTATGATCCCAGTGGAGATGAGGACGGATCTAGGTGGTCATGGCTTGCAAGCTTGTAACCTCTCATTTCTCAGGTAAGTCCACGTAGCCTCTTTTCCTCCCACTAGATGTGGGAAGTGTCAGTGCTGTAGAATCCCTTGGTGTCTGTGGATGAGTCAAATAAATGAGATACAGTTTGGACCAAAATAACTGTAGTGGAAAAAAAAAATAACACCTCTAACAAACCCCACTTTTTTCAGGAAAACTGTTGTGCGCACACCTGACATAGGGCCTGATGGGTCTGTTAGACTCGTTATAGTGCCATTGAATTGTTCAAGTTGATTTTGTTCTTTCACATTCGGAACATAAAGTCACTTGACACTTTTTTTGGATTGCTAAATGTCTTTGTCTGCATTTCCAGTATAACCAGAAGTGTTCCTAGATGGAAATAGCAGGAGATGAGAAAACATTAAAGGCCAGATTATATAAGGGGAGGAAAGCAAAAGAGGGAAAAACAATAATTTTTTTTAAAAGTTTGTTTTCTTTCCATAAAAATATTTCAATTACGTGCTTTTCCCCAGCCCTAAGATGATGTGAGGGACTAAGAGGGAAGATGCATTTTATAGGTAAAAATTATGTAAAATAGCTAGTATTTATTATCTTGCTACTGCTATTTTTATGGGCTTCTCAAAGATGAGATTTGAATGGGGAAATGTAACTAAATGAAATGCTCCCAGAACTGAGCCTTTGCCTTGTACTCCTCATCAGCCTAATTTGAAGCAGTGTGAAGTCTGTTATTTGACATTACCTTGAAGGCAAATTTTTGTGCCAAATTTGAAATAAAAGGCAGTGATTTATATTTCCTACTTTTCATCAGAAACAGGGAATGTGCAAATCAAACAGAACTTCCTGTTTCCAACCTTTCAGCAAGTGCATGTTTCGGTTTGCCTTCCTCTCCCATTGCAAAAGGGAAAAAAAAAAAAGATGCACTTGAAAAAGGATGGATCCTTGCCTTCATATTATGTCTGCAAGAATAAGAATTAAACATGTCTGGACATGACAGGATCTTAGTAAGGGCTTTGATTCACAAGTGGGAACACTTTGTATTGGGACAGCTGTTGTTATTCCTGCCCGAGCTCCCTGCTCCAGCCCTCAGAGGATCCCGCCTCCGCTGCAGGGGTGTCTCGGTCGGTCACAAAGCAGTTGAACTGCCACAGTTTATAACCAAACAAGCAAAGCAGCACCGTGCTGGTTTCACTTACCTGACAGTGTGACCAGATGCACAACAACTGCTTTAGTGTCAGATCTCCAGCTCATGAGTGTCCCCCTCAGACTTCAAGTAGAAACAGCTGTTCCAGTTAGACCAGGTGAGTGCCTCCCTTGTGCTGGGTGGCCCACCTGAGAGAAGCACGTGAGGAACCGTGCAGAAATTGGTGTAACTCCTGTTAGAAGGTGAGACTGTAAAAGAGTCAGTGTTCTCTGCTCCCTCTCCAGGACTGAAGGAACACCGTTGTGCTAGTCCTTTATTTCAGAGCTGGGTTACCACTCACAGTTCTCTTGGGAAAAGGCAAAGTGCTTGGCCACTCAAGGTTTAAGCCAAGCTGCCTGGGTTTTGGAGTGCACAGAGACAAAAATGTGAAACACGGTGGAGGGGGAAAGTCTTGCAAGAGAAAAGCAGCACCAAATGTGACTGGGCCTTGTGATTGTCACAGCTACAGTAGTGGTGGGGATCGGTTAAATGGGAGTGTCTGTCAGCAGCGGGGGATCAGCAGGGGTTCTTGGTGCTCGGCTTTCGGGGGAGCCACAGGTGACATGGTTTCTCTGCGTTTTATGTACCGTTGTAGCCATCCTAGGACACAAGCCTGGACTGCAGGGTTTCTGAGGAGTAGTGGCCAGGCTCCTGTCTGGCACTGGCCTTCGTGGCGTGTGAGGTGTCACCTGGCATGGGTCCCGCTGCAGCACATCCCGTGGTGTTCCTGCCCTCCGCAGAGCCCTGGAGCAGGCACGGCAGAGGCTGCCGGGCCCCGGAGCCATCGCTGCTCTGTGCCCTTTCCAAGCTGCAGTGCCATGTGTGAGCTGCCCAGCCAGCTCCCGTCAGGCTGTGCATTTCGGTGCAGCCATCAGCAGTAGCATGGCTAATAGGCTGCTGTTTAAATGGCTGTAATTAGGCTTCAAAGTAACCATTATGATGAAAGGGGGAAATCTCACATTCCTCTCCACTCTATCATTTCAGGGTGTCTGGCAGCACCCCAGAAAGAAAAAAGGGCATCACTTGATACCACCAGAGCTACCTGTTTGCAAGGAACATCTCACCTTTGCTTTATAAAGACTTTTTTTTCCAGGAGAAAAAAACGCATGCACTTGTGAATTAAGTACTCTATTCTCTCCATTCCTGTGGGTTGTTATCTACCCTGCATGTAAGCACTTTGCAAATATTTGAATGGAAACGACAAGAGATAAGGACAGGTGATAAGGTGCCCTTGCTGCAGCAGGCAAGCCCCTACCAAGCTGCACAGGAACCGCAGGGATATTTTTCAGTTTGTTGTATCCTGGAAGGAGTATGGTGTTTTCTGAGAGCCTGCCTCTTCTGTTTACTCATTTATCCACTGTGAATTGTATTGCGTATCTGAAATGCTGGCATTTATTTATTTATCGCACTAATCCTCTTTTTCTCCCGTTCCATTCAAACTGGGTTGTGCAGCAGGAGGAATGGCAAAGGTGATGCTGCTGATATTAAGTGCCAGCCTGGGCTCAGCAGTGTCCTTCTGGAAAAAGGACACTCTTGCTGAGTGTCCCCGCGCTAGGAGGAGAGCAGGCTAGGGAGTCCCTAGCCCTCTGCACTGCATTCTTTGTTCCAACTCATTTTTGGAGGATATTAGCAGTTTCCATCCTCCTCCTAATTCCACTGCCATAAAACATCCTTCTTACTCACGAAGTAGAATACCTAGATCCACCTTCTCGCCTCCTGGCTAATTACTGTCATTATCTGGCTAGACAAACTTGTCATGAGATTAGAATCTCCTCACAAAACAGGGTCATCTCAGGAAGTTCTTGCTATCCGGTTTTGTGTAAATCAGTCACCTCTGCTGCTAAACGGTAGCTCAGGTTGTTGAGAATTCACACGCTCCCAGGAGGGGAGCAGAGGAGCATTTCCACACAGGAGCTGCTTCAAAAGGAACTGGGCGTTCCCACTGACATCAGTGGGGCAAAGCCTACGCCCACTCTCTTGCACCTGCTCAAGGAGTTGTCCTTTAAAGATACTGAAAAGAGCTAACCACTTGCAGCAATTTCATTGCCCGGCTGGATCATTACTGTAATAAAGTCGTTATGTTCTACTTACTGTATCCTTCCCCCTGTGCTTTGGCAGGTTACCTCAGCAGAGCTCTGCAGCAAGCTGCGACCTGCACGGAGTAAAGGCAGAAGCCACAAACCAGGCTGGTCATTTTTTGTGTCCTTTAAGGCTTTGGGTAATTCCAACTGGGGATCCCAAACTAAAGTAAATTCACCCTCCCGTTTAAAACAGAAACTCAGTGCTGTAGGTACTGGATGGTTTTCTCTCAAATCTACAGGGCTTCCACACAGGCCCTCTCCGGGCTGGTTGTTTCCGTGTGGGGAGAATGTAGGTCTCCTCGTGCTTAGGCAACTAAGAGTCAAACACCTCTTACCCAATTGCCTTCCTAAGTAGGTGAGCAGCAGGAATTCTTCCTCCCATAAACCTCTGGTACCACTTGGCTTTGCACATGGGCCCACACAGGGCCTGCCGTGCCGGAGAACACTATGTCACCGCTGCACTAAATAACTGTATTGCGTTTTAACAGGCCTGTGGCATCAAGGAAATCTGTGTTACCCCACCGATGCTCCAAAACGGAAACGGGCACTTAGAGGTGACTGTAACCCTGGCTACAGCTAAACAAAACACTCCTTTCCTCAGCTCTTGTAGCAACCTGAACTGCAGTTGGTTCTGGCTGTCCAATAGGTTTGTGATCCTTCAGTGGCTCTCTTTCTCATTCTTTATGACAAAGACACAGCTGTAGTGGAAAAAGGTTGCTCTGAGCCAGCATTTGGTCCAAGTTCTCTCATTTTCTGTGTGAGCGTATCTCGAGGCCTTGCTGCAATCCAGTCTTTAAATGGTTCCTTGCAGCCTAAGCCAGTTAGATTGTCCTTGTGTTTTTCTGTGCCCTCCATCGCTGAGATACCTCTGTCTTTTGCAAGTCTCTTGTTGAAGAACTGTGATATGTTGGTCCACGTTGAATGGACTAAACTGAGTGTGGTAAACACTAAGCTTAAAAGCCCTCCATTCCTTCCTTTTGGCTGCTGAGTTTCCTGCATTTCAGCAGGACTAGTGCGAGGCTGTGCAGATGAGCGTTAGGAAAAGGGGTGAGTGCACACATTCTTAGCGAGCAACCCTTATTGAGCTGGAACAATTCCGGTTCGTGCCTTCGCCCAGCAGGGCAGGAGAGCTGCCAGGTCCTCAGGGCAGCAATTGGCTGCCCTAATCCTTCCTCTTCCTACAGTTTCCTGCTTCACTTACACACTATTGTCCAAATTGAGCAGATGTTGAGGCTGGGATGCTACAGACAATAGTGTTCCCCTCTGATTCATCCTTAGAGCAGGCCCTGTCCTGTGGAGGGAAGGAGGCAAAAATACAATCTTACCTGTGTGTGTAATAAGGCTGTTTCATAATGCATTCACACAAGAGAGCCAAACGAGGGTTGTACAGACATGCTATTTCCACAGGGACACAAATAAATGAAGCTTTCTACTTGCTTTTTAAGGGCCCTTTTGGGACAGATTTGTGACCCAGCCAGCTCTGGGGTGAATCTGGGCTGTGTTGAGCTGTGAACAGCTCAGGAGTGAGCATGGTGGGTGAGGGTGGTTGTGTTGGATCGCTGAGCCTTTCCCCAAGTAGCCACACCTTTGTGTAGCAGTGCTGTGACTTGTCCCCAGGCGAAAGGAGAGGGTCAGAACTGAAAAAGCCCTGGACGCTAGTCAAAGGATCCATCGGCTCAGCTTGGTCAGTCCTAGAAGAGGCTTCTTCCAAACCACTGGCTCTTAAATCCACCCTCTGCCTGGATTACAGAGGCTGTAGCAGAGGTTCTTCCTCTGGGTAAATCTCAGTTGATATCACTCTTTTCATACTGCTGTAACTGGTCTCTATTGCACTAGCAAGTGTACTGGTACAGCTGAGAGGGAACATCATATTCTAAGGAACAGGTGGTGGCTGCAAGGATTGCCAGTCAGCCCTCCAGAAAATGTCCTTAGTGAGGTGCAGACTGAGGCTTGAACTGCCTCTTGTTTCTGCTGAGAATATGTTTATGAGCAGGCTGCTAAGCCAGCAGGAGCCACTTCTGCATCTCTTACCCTCCCACTGAAGTGCTTCTCCTTTGGTTTTATCAGCTCTTTGTGAGATCTGAGAAATGCTCAGGGTCACTCCCCAGGGTAACTTGTAAGAACAAGCTGTAGCCCTCAAACCAGGGCTACATGCACCTGAAGTCTTACCCTCAGCTCAGCTTGATATTAGTGGAGAACAGTTAGATCTGAAGATACTGCTCTGAGAATGCCACATTTGTGAAAGGAGCAGGTTGTTCCTCTCTTTAGTGAGCAGGGACTGTGCTGGCTGTGACAGCAATCCTGCTCCTGGCAACTCTGTTGGACTGTGGAGGCAGAGAGGTCAAATAGCCCACTAACACCTAATGGGGAAGGGCAGCTCCAGCAGAAGAGTCTGGGGGAAAGTGAGAAAGACTCAATTGGCAGCTCATTTTTTGGGTCACCTGCCTGAGATAAAGCACTTCCTCAAGTCCTGTTCTGCTGGTTTCAGGTCTCAAGTGATTCATTTCTCCCAGAGCCACCTCTCAGTGTGATGGAGCTGCTGACCTCCCAGGTCATGTTCCCCTTCCTCCAGCTCTTCTGCTGGTGCTGTGATACCATCAGGGGAGTATCAGAGGGTTTCATTGCTGCTTTCTGACACATGTTGCAACTCTCAGCACCTGTAGGTTGTTGAGGCAGCAAGAGCAGGTATTTCATCCTGACAGGGAGGGAGAGGCCCTTGAACAGTGCACCGAGAGGGGCGATTGCAGTGGTATAGGGAATGATTAAACACAGATTTGTGATCTTTGCTCGGGCATTAGGGAAGACAGAACCTTGGACTTAGGCTCCCATCCTCCTGCAGACTTTTGCTAGCAGCATCTCCTATTCCCTCTGATGTAGCTTAGGATGGGGAAGGAGGTAGGATAAGTACCTGGTGCTGCAAGATGCTTCAAAGTGACCTTCTCTGTCAGAAACTTCCAACCTGTGCAGCGGTGTCCATATTCTCTGTATTGTATCTGCTGCTCCACACAGCTCTGTAACCATTTGGGAAGTCTGGCAGAGCATAAATAAAATATTGACACACATAGCAACCAAAACTGCCTGTCAGCTCAATGTGTAGGTTTTGCACTGAAGACGTAGAAAAAATTAGATGTCAAGCTGCTAGTGTTGGATGCACAGTACCCAGATTATCCATGAAGCTTCCTAGGTATCCACCCTAATCTTGTCTATGACTTAGAAGTAAGTTAAGAGAGCAAGAGATCACTTTGTGTTCTGGCATTATTTCATGTGTGCTTGTTTGTGGAGAAGTATTTACTGCCCTTCCAATGGAAACAAAGCAGTGGTGTCTGCAGACCTGGGCAATCCCATTTCCTGGAGAAATACATCCTTTTTAGGGGTTTGTTTGATTTGTTCATCAAATGCAAGGTAAAAGCACTCTCTAATTCCCTCCCATCTTTCTAGCTGAGCAGGCTCATGCTCAGCTGAGAGGTGTGAGGCCCTGATAGGAAGATTACACCCTTTGGCTGGCTTTT
The DNA here is from genome assembly GCF_003031625.1 of Empidonax traillii. NCBI lineage: Eukaryota > Metazoa > Chordata > Aves > Passeriformes > Tyrannidae > Empidonax > Empidonax traillii. The sequence goes on along the minus strand of NW_020956297.1, from coordinate 86,001 downwards.
TTCAGGGGATTGTTGTCTTCTGCAAGGACCCGCTGGATTTGTGCTGGGAAGCAGCACCCCAGCACAGCCGGACTGGTACTGCATCCCCTACTTTTCCTGCTTCTCTTTTGCACTGAGCCATCTGCCTCCCAGGAAAAAACCCTCTCTCCGTGTTTTCTCTCCACATAGTGGGACCTTCTTGCCCCTGCAGTAAAGTGACTGAATGGTGCTGAGTGCTGCAGGGCTGCAGCACCCACAGTTGCCCTCAAGGCCACAGCACGTGTGCTGAATGTAGACTTGTCCTTCAGCAGCTGAGAGAATCAGTGTTGAGTCCCTTCCTCTCACTGCTGAGGCCTCTCCACTACATCGAGCTGTTGGAGCGGGACAGGCTGTGCGGCTGCGCCTTCACAAATCACCTGTACCTGATCGGTGCCAGAAAGCTCTTCCCCCACCCTATTTCTCTTTCTGCTGTGGAAAAGAACAGCATTTGTTTCCAACACTACCTCTGACAAAACACTTGAGGGTCTTACAAGGTTTTCTTGTTTTCTAGCATGCTACTTCCATCTCCTGTCTGGAGGATTTACAGTTTTTCCCTGGGGCAAGCAATCTCCCTGTGCCCTTTCCTCCCTCTGTTATCACTTCCTAAAGCCAGTCCCATCTCCAGCAAACCCACGGAGCAGTGATGGGGAGCAGGGGATGGAGAAGAGTTAATGTCACCAATGTAAATCTCAAGTGTATTTCAGTGTTTGTTTAGTACTTCACAAACTATAAACCACCCTGTGGGGGTGCTGGAAATAGAGGTAAATAAATTAGTGACTTCACAGACAGTCATTGCTGGTTTTGTTGGGTCTGTGAGAATCCTCTCCCCCGCAGGAAGCCATGTTGCCACACAGTAGACATCAGCTCTCTCTCGGGCAGGACACAAGTGTACCATGGATCATTTCTGGTCAGGACTACGTCAGTGCAGAGACAGTGGTCAAATGTTTATGAGTTTATGGATCCAGCACCAAACACATTCCGGTGACACGGTCACATGCCTTCCTAGTGATCAGCAGTACTTGACATCCAGCTTACAATGACGCATTTTAGTTGAAAACTAAAAAAGGATCCAGTGAACAAAAACTTGCAACACTCAGGAAACACTTCTGGGGCTGAGCCCATTCTTTCAGGATAACAAATTCTCTCTATTTGCTGGCAGTGCGTGGTTCTGCCAAGCTTTCTGGTACCTTGAAATCTGCTTTCTGGAGAAAAACATCTCATCAGATCCTAAAACCTTACTGTTGGCTCTTGATTATTGTGAAATGCAATTGCAGCCTATGACTGAAAGGCAAAGAAAAGCACAGGAGTGACACAGAAAACTTTGGTGTCACAGCAAATGGTATATAGATTGAAGAGAGGAAAATAGGAAGGCAGGAAAAGATTGAGGGGAAAAAAAACCCAAACAATAGCATTCCATTCATGCCATTATGTCCACTAGTCTTTAATGATCCTTCTTTGAATTCCTCCAGGTAGTTTTTGAACTGGTTTATACTTCTGACTTTTACTTCAGGCTGTCACAGTGAGTTCCACAGGTAAAGGATGCACCAAAAAAAATGAGAAAGAATGATGGTCCCCTTCAGACAGCAGCCTCAGAACACATCACTGGGTAAACAGGCTCCTCTATTTCACACCTGCACTCTAAAAATTGCCATTATTTTTGCCTACCTTCTTGTGTTACAGGACAAAGTGAAAAATTATTTCCTGATCACATTCTCTGCTTCACTCCAAATCTCCAGCATGTTCCCATTCAGTTGTCTTCTTTTCAAGTGAGCAGGGCCCCATCTGTTCACCTCTCCTGCTGCTGCAGCCATTTGAAATGCCTCATCAGCCGGGTCACCTTAGACTTTCCTATTTCTGAAGGAAAAAGAGGTCATAGCAGTGGGTTGAGTAAGACTGCTAGTGGTCAAGGTAGTACCATATTATTCAAGTACCCCGTGGCACAACTCTTTTTTAGTTCATACCTTCTAATATCCTTCTGGCTTTTTCGGCCTGTGCAGGACACTCTGTAGGAGGAGGAAGACTCATGCTGCCTCCAGGCTAGAGAGTCTGAGGAGGGTCTTCACTGCCACAGTCTGATGAAATGGAAAGGGAAAATAAGCAAAGCTTTTGGCAGCTTAAGGAACAGAGACGTGTAGGGGTGGAGAGCACAGGATTCTGTTCTAGGAAGATGTCTGTGTGAGGGCTGTGAATGGAAGGAGTTAAAAACTAAATGAAGCCTCTCTGGTTTGGGTTAAGGTAGGGCTGAACACAAGAGCTTGAAAGCTGAAGTGTATCTCAGGCTACTCCAGAGGCCTGAAGTAAGGCTGCCATCCCAAATTGTCCCGTCTAGACTACTGCTGCCAGAGCATGGCTGGGGCCAAAGAGCAAGGAGTCAGGAGTTACATTTGCATTTCTTTGCTTCTAAGTGTATTTGATAGGGAATTTTTAGGACAACAAGCATGGCTAATATACAGCACAGTGTAACTAAAACCTCACACTCAGAAATTACAACTAGAGTCCTCGAAAAGCTCCTGGAGTTGGTGTAAACTTGATATGACACAGTATTTTAGCCTACCTGTTTGGAGCTGCATTTGTTCACTAATCAACCTTCAGAATTCAGGGGTCAACCATTTCAGTCTTTCTGTAACCCTGTGGACTACAAAGGTAGTTCTTCCTTTTTTTTTTTTTTTTTTAACTGGAAGGTGAGAATCTCATATAATTGCAGGATTTTCAGCTGTAAAAGGCAAGGATTGCTCTGAGATGAGAGCACAGTCACCATAGCTAGAGGCACTACAGTTTTCTGGGAATTGCTGGACTAAGGCCCTCCCCAGCCTTCTGGGAACGAGGAATTGTTGGTTCCTCTTTCCCATTTTGTTTCATGAGACTTCTCTTTAGTGGCTGAAGCCTCTTTTCCACCCCTGGTAGTGTTGACAATGTCAACCTGAGCTCTGGGGAGCAGCAATAGGTCCAAGCAGGTAAGCTGACACCTCAGTCTGTGTTTAGTAGCTCTGCCTGTCTGCCCTGGCACAACGGTGCATTTTTTCCTAAGGGCCAGCATCCCTTTATGCTGCAACGCTTGTCGTACTCGCTGTCATTATGATGTGACCCTTCAGCCCCATACCCAGGGCAACCAGCCGTCTGTGTAGGGCTGTTTCTCTGGAGCTAGTGAAGCTGTGGCTCCATCTCCATCCCAAGACTTCACCCTCTGGGAACGACAGCTCAGGCGTCCCATGTCATTCAGACAGTTTTCCTCCCGCTCCTTACCCCAGCCCAGCGCCACAGTATGAGGAGCTTGTTTGCCATTCCTCTCTCAGCAGCTGGATTTATTAGGAGCCCAGGGTGGGAGGAACTGTGTTGTCGCTCGCATTCAGTGCGCTCCTCAAAGGGCAGAGTGAGAAGCTGAGAACAAACCCAAGAGCTGTAGCTGGTTTCTGTGCGGACACACACACCTGCAGTCTCGCAGGACACAACTCTTCCCTGTCGTCTCAGTCAAACCCGAGCTTCCTCACTCAGCTCAAACTTTCCTTTGGTACAGTCAGAGTGACCTCTCACCTGGGGCTTGCCTGCCCAATTTGTAAGCCCTTTAATAATGGTGATCCATTATCCTACTTTGCACATCAAAACGCACGCAGGCTCCTCCCAAACAAGAGAACTTGGCAGATGAGCCGTGGGTAAAAAGCACAATAGTTTATACAGATTATGCTGTTTGAGAGTGTCATTTCTCTTTCTCCTCAGCAGAAGAAAAGATTTCTTCCCCTCCAAATCTTACAGAAGCAGTGTTTATAAGTAATCACTGCAGTGTTAGATTTATCCGGACACAAGACCACTCTGCTGTGGATGTGCCATGTAATAAGGATGCAGATGAAAAAGCCTCAGGGTGTCCCAGTGTCTCCCCAAGATCAGGCTTTCCCTTGCTGCAGCATTGCCCATGGGTCTGCATGCTGCATTGCGGCCCTTTGTAACTCCTGGCTTTTGTCCGTGTCTGAAGGGAGCTCGTGCTTTCTGTGATCATGGAGCATCTCACACAAGAGGTCTCTAATTTGAGCCGAGGATTAGCTAAGTGTCTGGGAGACTCTTCGTGGAGAAAATGAAATAATCACAATGCTTTCTGGCTTCTCTTAGAGGCTTCAGCTTCTGGTGTCGCTGTGCAGTGAGTGTTATGTCTGTGTGCATCACAGTCCCCCCCGAGCCACAAGTGGTGTTTCTTGGAGCTCCTTCCCTTCTGGCACCGCAGGAGGGGAGTCCCTGCAGGCGCAGACAGCTGCACACACTGGACGTGCCGGACTGCGGGGAGCGGGAGGGACCGTCACTGCAAACGTGGGCCCTGCTTCACGGCCCCTCTGCATGGCATCGGGCCGCTTCTGTCGACACAGCCCGCCATACCCGCCACAGAGAACCTGGTGGCATCTTTTAGATCTATGTAAATTCTGCTGTTGATGAATTCAGCAGCTTCCTCTTGAAAACCTTTATTGGGTGACTTTCACACTGCCCCCACAGAGCCCTGTTCCTTGAAGTCAATGGGAGATCTGGGTGTGGTGAAAAGTCAAGATCAGACCTGTAAATCAGATGATAGAGAGGTGAATCAGTAGGAAATGCTTTTGGGGAACAACATATTCCTTTCCTGTCAATTAAAAGCAGAGGGAATGGCCCAGGAGTAGCTTCTCTCTGACATGTAAAGGACTCTTTTTCAAAGCATAATCTAATAGGGCTTTCTGGGAGGTTGAGGACATAAAAGCACGCTCGTGCTAAATACATTGTTCAGGCCATCTAATAAAATCCATTTCTGAAGAAGGATATGTAAATTTGTGTGGTTACTCCAGGGATGCATTCAGACCTCTTGTGCCCTATTAATGTATCCCATGGCAGAGCCCAGTCCCTGGCAAATTGACATGCTCTGTGCTATGCCCAAAAAATGTTTGATGTGGCTATTCAGGCTTCAGGTGCTCAGCCCCAGGGAGCGTATTCTGCTGTGTCCAAATGTCTTAGGTACACCAAAAGCCTCCCTTATTCACAGTCTGCTCCTGAAATATCCATGGCAGATCACTGTGAAATTATGTGCCACTTCTGTCCTTTTGGTTGCTGAGTTTATTTAATTACTGTTATTCCAGCTTTCTTTGTGACTTTCCACTCTTTTCATTGTTTCATAAGCCAGTGGTACCTGGCCTGCTGTGGGTCATAAGTCATCAAAAGGTTGCCTGTGACATCACTGCAAATAAAATAAAACTGCACAAACACGTGCCTGAGCATGTGGAGAGCTCAAGTGGAGAGACGGAAAGAGCAATCGACTGTTCCAGCTTTCACTGCCAGCAGCTGCGGCACTCCTGCTGCCCCGCTCGGGTGGGCTGTGCTGGCGTAAGGGCATTCTCCCGGCCTTTGTCCCCAGAACAAGAAGTGGGTTTCCATAAACACACAGGCTGGGAAATGCAGTTGCCAGCCTGGGACGTGGCTCCCGTTGCCTGTGCTCACGGTATTTCCTGTGCTCCTCCCTTGCCCCTTCACCGGGACTCTGCTTCTGCCACCACCCCATCCTGGGCCTTTCTGTGCTGCTGGGACAGTGTCTGGGAGCCGAGTGCCTTTTTGTGAGCTGTTTCATCATGTTGTGTGAATCACGAACAGCAGCGGGGCCAATAAAAGAGCCTTTGAGTGCTCTGCAGATGGAAGATGTCATACTGGGAAAATCAATCCACAGATCTGCTCTTTGATGGAATCTAGCTGCAGGCACATGCTTTCATGTGCAGCAGCATCTTCCCAGACAGATTATTCCCTTGCTCACATTGTGTACGGTCGTGCAAGTCCTGGGATAAGCAGCCTGGCTCTGCAACGCTTTTCTAATCACAACTAGAGTTCCTTTCTCATGCAGGGCACTTCCCTTTAGGGCTGTTTGGGGACAGATGGGAGAGAAAACAGACTGGCAGTGACCATGTAACTGGGTAAATATAGACCCAGGAATAACAAGTGCCAGTGCACCTGGGCATTGCAGGGGAGACCGGCTCAGCGGTGTGAACGGCGGTCACCTGTCCAGCCAGCCCCAGCACAGTGCACATTGAGGTCAAGGGGATAAGAGGGCAAATATCTGGTTTCCTCAACAGTTTTAAAGAGAAAAAAAAAAAGGTACAGCCACCTCCATTGTGAGGAGCTAAATGATAAGGATCAGCCAGGAGCTCTGTTCAGACAGCTGGGCAGAAATGCTCTGGAGTTCTCATCAGGTGAGGAGACACATTGGAACATGTTGTGATACTTTGTTCTATTACTCATTATGGTATTTGCACGTGGAAACAGCGTGAAACTCCCGACAGGCTGAGTATTGGCCGTGCCAACCTCCAAAGAACCTCCTTCAACGGAGAAAGGGTTCCCTTTGTACATGCAGTTCTCATATCACACACCGAAACTATAATAAACCCAACCTGTGAACTCGTTACATTTTTATGAGCCTACATTTGGGGCAGGAGTTTCTTTTTAGTGAGATTTTGTTTGGTATCCAACAGCTAAAACTAAAAATAGTAAATGACCACCTAATCTAACCTTGCGTGACTCAGCTACTTTCTCCCAGGTCTATTTGGTTTTTATCTCAGTGTCAATTATTGACTATTAGCAGCCTTCCACAAGAGAACTAGCTAGTGCCAGTCCAGGGGAAGCATGGGAAAGTGCAGTGGAGTGGAAGGGTTTGTGAGCTTTGAGTCCTGAGCTGACACCGCCTCCTGGAGCACCTCCCCATCCCTTTTGCCTTTGTAACCCCCACCCTTACACCCATAGATGTCCTAAACATATCTTGTGCCAACATGAAAAGGCATTTATTTACATGAAAAAGCAAGGCCAAGATAGTGCCAGTGTGCTTTGTATTTGGTAGGAAAAGCAAACAGGTTTTGTGTTTTAGAAAAAAAAAAGTTATTTCTTTTCATTTAGCTTTTCTTTCTTATTTTACATCTCATCACATATTTCTCTCCCTCCTTTGCAGCCCACAGCCCTGGAAGCTGGTTTCCACCAGGAGGGGCCACTGTGCCTTTCCCACTCTTGCCTGAGCTCTGGCACTGCTCCACATCATGCAGGACAGCAACAGCTAAAGAAGGATGGGCAGAGTGAAATTCCACCCAAAGCAGTTTCATTCAGCCATCCCCAGATTCTCCGGTAAGTCTTGCTACAACTTACTATTTGGTAACTCTGTTCTATCTATCTATCTATCTATCTATCTATCTATCTATCTATCTATCTATCTATCTATCTATCTATCTATCTATCTATCTATCTATCTAAAATAGTCTGTCCATCTTTCCTATGCTGCACTTCAGTGACTTCCTCATAACAGTTTGGTCTCTTAATTGTTCTGCTGTTTGTTCTTCCGAAGTGCACAAAGGTTATTCCACTTCAGATCTCAGAGTTAATGGCAGACAAAAGGAAGTGGGTGTGGAGTAGCTTATATGTGCACTGTGAAAACCTGGTGCCCTTTCTATTTATAGCCCCACTTGAACTTTCATTCATTTAGTTGCTATATTGGTATGGCAAACATTCCATCTCCCAGGGGAAGTACGTTAGCAGTGCAGGTAAGCAGGAGAGAAAACACACTGGCCATGCATGCAAATACTGAATGGCCTAGAAACCACTGCTGTTCCCAGAAAGCATATAGAACCAAAGTGATACTGAAGGGGAGCTTCCCTGGCACACTCCTTCAGATAACAGGCAGAGCAGTGCTTTGAGGTTAACCCAGAACTTCTTATTGACTTCATCTCTTTTATTCCATTTTAAATCAAAGGAAGTGTTAATGTATCTGCTCTCGGTGGCAGAGGTTGGTCTGATGAATGGTCACTTACCCAAGCTATGCCTCCTGGGTACAGAGCTGGCTAATGAGCATTAAGAACTCTCGGGGGGCCTTTTAGTGCTGGGCAAGGGGGTTTCCTCAGCTGGTCAGTGTCTCACATCTGTCTGTTATAGAAACAGTGACAAGTTACAGATAAAGTATTTAGGGTGAGGACACTGGACAGCCAGATCCAGAAACTGAAAGATCCTTTTCTTCCTGGAAGAAATAAGGGTCTTGCTATTTGAGGATCTGGCCCTTCTTCCACCATGTGGAGACGCCGAGACATATTTTATTATAACCTCATATCTCACGTCAGAGGAGGATCCCATGTGGGTTTTTTGGGTGTCAGTTATTATGGAGCTGTTAGAAAGGCAAAAAGAGAAAGAAAAAGGAAAGAGAAGTAGCAAATGGTTTTCCTAACTTGTTACCTTTACTGTCTGTTCCTTGGAGAACAGAGAAGTCAGTAGAAAAACACATGCCTTAGGAACTTCCTGGGTGGGAATGAAGGGTTTGATTCCTTGCTAATAACGAAAAGCAGAAGTTGCCAGCCAGTTCACCGATGGAGGGACTCCTTAGTGCTTTTGAGACAGGTACCAGCACCGGTCACAAGCATCTCCCCTTCCTGTGGGAGAGGCACCACTTGCTGTGTTTTTCCCTCATCTAATCCTGCCTACTCATGCTCACAGGTCTTTGTTTACCCAAGCTGCCTTTACAGGTTTGGATTAACCACTTGGGTCAATGCTGTAGCCGGGTGAGGAACCCACCTGTAGCACAGGGGGCACTGACAGCTGCTGAAGGTCTCCCTCTGGCTCAGGGGAAACCTTTACCTGAAACACGAACCCCTGCCCTACAACCAGGTACCTGTGGTCTCTATTTCAGTCAGGGGTTTGCAGGACATGTGCTGGGCCTGTTGTATTAGCACCAGGCTGCTTGGATTTGGACTCCTTCCAGAACTTCCCCGGGTGTCACTGGTATGAGGATTTAGGTGCCCCTTCACCCGACACCTATCCCCAACTTCTACCCACTCTCAGTTCCCCTGCCTCTCACTTTTGCAAAGTGGTCTCTGCACCTCAGCTGGGCCACGGAGGAATCCACACCAAGCGACTCCCCTCACCCCTCCTACCTTACCTCAGGGCTTGGGCTACAGCTGCCAAAATCCGCTAGTCAATGAATGAACTGACTGCTATTGATACACATCTTTGCTTCTGGTTAGGGATGCAAAATGAGAATTTTCAGCCTGTTCCTGATAGATACTGAGGACGCAGATGCAAAATGGTGTTTGCTTCAGATTGGTAGTTGTTTTGTAAAAAAGAAGGTGAATACACTCAGGGATTTTGAGCCAGAGGAGCTGCTTTCTATTAGGTGCAGGGAAGGGTTCCCAGTCATTCCACAGGAGGGAATACAGTGGAGCCACAAGTCTCATTTTGAAGAAAACGGAGAACCCGTTACTTTGACTTCCCTCTAATTGCATGTGAGATTATCTAAAGAGGTGGAAGGTCTTCCACTAGATGGAATAATAAAAGAGAATTTCCTTAATCCTTCTCTGCAGTGGGTTTGCAGAGACAAACAACTTTGCGAGCAGGTTGTTCAGCAAGCGTGGCGCTTTCCCTCCGTTCTGGGGTTGAGATCTGAGGGCAGCAGCCAGCACTGAGGAGAGTCCTGTGACTCTAAGGGAAGATGTGTGTATTGATACTGACATCTCCTCTGCTTGAGCAATCCTGGACGTGGGGCGAGGTCATTGGCACTTTCATGTGCTAGCCAGGCTTGGATTCTCACACCCTTATCTCTTACACTGGCTAAGGCGTCGCTCTGTTTTCTCTTCTATCTGCATAACCAGGTGTTGAGCAACTGGAATGTCATTCCACAAATTCTGACTGGCTTGGGTGTGTGCTCCTCACAGGAATTACTTCTGGGAATCACTTTGGTGGGCCAAACAATATGGTTTTCAAAAATTATGTTACTGTACAACATGCATTTAAATGAATTGCATAATTAAGCCAAGCGTGATGCCTCTGTTGCAGAGTAGCAGACTCCTCTGCCTGCTATTCCAGAGGGTACTGCAGCTCCGAGGAGCTGTCTGTTACTTACATAGTTAGGAGATTTATTTACATTGCCTATATGTGCTGGCAGGGAATCAAGGTTTATTTCACATTTTTCGTTGTTTCAAAGTCACAGCAGCACTCTTCATCCTCCACAACCCCACGGCTTCATAATTCAGCCCCATCCATTTCGCGCAGCCACAAGCAGGACACATTCCCAAATGCAAGTGACAGTGCAGCAGACACAGAAGTCGGGAGGGAGCAACTTGCGACACTCTCCAAAGCCTAGGATACACCTGGCCTTGGATTTTAAATATGATCCAAAGCTTTTTTATCTAAAGACAATCAAGGGCATTAAAATGAGAGCGGCAAAAGAGAAATGGGGCCTTGAAGAGGGCATAGTTAACGTTCTCTTAGCAAGGCACGGGGTGAGACAGCTGCACTGGCTCATGGGAACTGACCAAATCTGCAGAATAGGAAAGGAATCAGTTGTGCATTTGTGTGCAGCCCACCAGGCTTTAGCAGTTCCTGTAAAGGTAGAGATTTCCACTGGAATCCCGAGGGCTCGAGGACAGCGTGCCATCTCTGATGCTTGAGCTCCCTGTCAGTTATGTGCACCGAGTGACCCTTCTGGACATCTCCTGAGGTTTTGCTCCTGAGGTTTTGCACAGGGAGAGCAATGACAAGGTGAGCTCACACCTTCTTCCAGACCATGGCCACGTGTGCAGCATTAGGCAGAGGATTCTGCCACAGTTAGTGGCATGGCTTTGTGATACCTTGAAATGTGGCCCCTCCAGAGCATTTCTAATCAAAGGTAGATCCAGCTGTAATGGTAAGGAAAGCTGCTCAGCAGAAACTTTACCTGGCAGTCGTGTAGCTGGGATATGTTCTTAGCTTACTGTACAACCACATTTCAGCTGTGCATTATGCAACTGCTATTAGCATTAATGAGTTACAAGGCTCATATACTGATACTGTTCCTAGAAACAGGCTGCCCAGGAATGCACTCTTTTGGACTAGTTTGGGGAGTTAGACGGAGCAGAGGGGACCTGTGTACTTGGGTGCTCTATGGGATACCTGTATCCAAACCCAAACGTGGGTCTGGGCTTCAGCTGTGGATTTCAAAGTAAATAAAAAAGTGCCTCTCTTTGGAGTCAAATCTGGATTCTGGTTAGGCTAACGATGTCTCCCACATGCTTGGGAGTTTGATATCCAGCCTGATGTGGATCGAGGCGACAATTGAAAAGCAACTATTTTTAAAAACTACTAACTAAAAACCAAAGTACAATTAATCCCAGACCATGGAGATACCCTGCCCATGGAAATCTTAGTTAATTTTTGCTATGAGTAAGATGTAAATAACTGTCAAATGCTAACATTTCTAGTACTGGTGTATAGAAGATACACTTAGGAGAAGCTTCCTGCCTTAGCAGGAAGGTCTGCAAGGGCTGTGAGTGCAGCTTCACCCATCTCTAATAGATCACTGATATCAAGAGATTGGCATTGGTTTCCAGTGACTGAATTTCTTAGTTGGTTTTTGGGCTAGCAGAGTAAACTCCAGTTTTCTGAGGCTGACAGGGATGAGGTTCCAGTCTCAGGTTTGGATTGCCTCTCCAAAGGCTGTGCTTGCTCTCAGCAAGGACTGTTTGCACATCCAGACTAGGCAGCAGTGCAGCCAGGGACTTACTCCACAAACCGGTACTGACTTTGCTGGTGCAAAATGCAAACACCCTCACTTACCTCTTGAAAATCCTGGCCAAGGTTTGAGATTTGTTATCTGCTTGGATGTGGGACTTCCTATCATGTGCCCTGGCATCTGCACAGGGTTTCCTTTGGAGTCTGCAGGGAGACAGGGAGACGATGGAAGCTGTAGTTGAAAGGCAGCCGGATCAAAGGTGGGTGATTGGCATCAGGACAGGGTTTCTGAGCGCAGCCTCCCCCTGGGTCGCACCCACAGCTGGGTCCCTCCTTTGTTTGCACGGAGCCTCTGGGTAAGGGGCAGCCTGAGCACGGGGCACACGTCAAACAGGCACAGGCAGGAGCCCAGGCCAGCCACGTGGCTGGGACCAGCGAGATGTGACTGCAGATTCCCGGCACGCTCTGGGCTAAACACGCGACCTGAAAGACTGGTGGGAGGTGGGCAGGGAACCAGGGAATAAAAGCCGGGGTTCTTGAGCACGTAAACAATAGAAACCACAGAACAGCCACACTTGCTGTGGAAGATGGCAGCGCGCTTTTGGGGCCAAACAGCTGGCCAGATGCTCAGGCTTGAAAGGCGGTGACTCAGAGCCAGGGCCAGCCTCTGATTAGCGACGTCCTCAAAGCTATCGCGGAGCGGCGTTGAGCAGAAAATTGCTCCGTGGTATCTCTGCTGTCTGCATGACAGGCTGCAGTGCTGAGCCCGTTGCTGATCTGTGGATATGGATCAGGAAGAGCTTGGGTAAAGTAAACTATTATTCCAGAGTAAACTGGGAACAAGGAAGAAGTCTGCAGACTTCATTCACACGTTCTCACGGTGTTTTGCAAGCCTGAGCAATCCTGTTCCATAGCCAGATGGCCAAAGCACATTTAGCTGTCTGCACGTACCTTGGTCTGTGCCACCCAAGGACCCTGTGCTGCTTTGGCATTTTGTAGAGATTTGAGGATGAAGGAATAGCCGGGGGGATTTCTGAAGCCCCAGAGCAGGGGGTTCATGAGGAGCTGTGGTAGGCAGTGCTTAGAGGAGACTCCCTGACATCCTCTGCTTCTTTCCTGTGCCCTCCGGGTTAGGGGAAACACCTTCCTAAAGCCATGCAATAAGCACGGCCCCCAGGCCTGCATTTCTCTAGTTAGCTTCTTTAGGCCCCACAGGGATTATGGCCAGGTAGGTATTTAGCTGTTATTATGAACGTGTAGTCAGGGTGCTCCGGCCTTAGCCAAATTCTGTCACTCTTGCTGTCACTGACTACTCTGCTTTAGAGGGGTCAGAGCAGCATGGAGGGAACCCTGCCTTTCCTCAGCACCTTTCCCCAAAGCTGGTCACCAAAGCATTTACCACCAAAGCACCCCATGGTTTCCATACCTGACACTCACCACGCAGAGCCTGTTTTGAGCTGCAGCTTTGAGTTTTGCAATCTGTGGTGGCAATACAGGGGTCTCAGGCAAGTCCTGCCGCCCCCGCTACTTCAGGCAGCTCTTCACAGAAGCCTCTCCCCAAACCTTGCCTGTGCCTAAATTCATAATCTAGCAGTATCACCACTTTGGGGCCTCAGCATTGGCCCTTGCTTAAATAGCAAATCCCCTGTGACTCAGCAATCAGCTGCAATTTTGGCACGAAGGTGTTTTAAAGATTAGGACATGTTTGACTACGCAGAACAAAGACAAATGTCTCCTCACTCATGGACTTAGCAGTTACAGAGCTGCATGTGGCAAATTCTTCTGCTTTGTGTCTCTTGTTTTCTCTTTCACAGTAATAGCTGGGCATGAGCTTGTGGGTTTCCTTGTTTGTTTTTAAAGGCAGTGGATGGAGTTGGAAAAGGTTTTCAGTGCGGGAGGTGTGAGCCTGTTGGTTTAGCTCTGAATAAGGGGATTATAGAGTGAGAAACACGGGGAAACCCTTTTCTGGTAGGTCCTGTACACATTCCTTCGGACTGTGTTGGCGTCTCTCCAAAACCAATGGTGATTTATGTAAGGAGCTGTGAGAGAAGGGCAGGAGTGTGAGTGTACACCTGCCTTTGGGTAAGAGGGAAAATATGCTTGCTATGTCATTGCAGCTTGCTCAGGGGGACAGCGAAGGGCAGGCGGGCAGAAGGCTGAGGAGTAGGGCAGGCGTTGCCAGTATCCACTGAGGGAACCAGGATGCTTTCTCACGTTAGCGCTGGCTCCTCCTCCCGTTTGCAGGTGAACAGTTCCAAAAAATTCAATGTGGCAGTGCCTGAAACTGTAAGAGCTTTGGGAAAGAGGTCCAGTATCATAGTTCAGATCTCAACTGCAATGCTTAGGGACGCCTTGGGTTTGCAGGGATGCGAGGGCCAAGGCTGGCATCAGTTAGGCCATTCCAGCTGCAGCTGCTTCTGCCCCTATCACTTGGCCCACCCCATCCAGGTGGAGGATGCTGCTCCCCACCAAACTGATGCCTCGGGGCTGGTCCCTGATCTCGGCTCCAGCAGGAGGCAGGCTGAAAGCTCTGTCAGGAGCCTGTTTCACCTCCTCTGTGGCCAGATCCCACCCCCCTACTTTCTCCTTCCACCTTCCTTGAGGGATGAATGTTAACTTGCAGGGTGAAAGTGTTCCCTTCTTTGTGGGCATGTGAGGTGCATGCTCCATAAAGCTCTGATTAGTGCCCAAATTGTCCCGGTCCCAAAACACAGCTCTCGTGGGCTGCATTTCTGTCACTGTACTAAATTTCTCCCCCAAAAATAGGGGAAATCTATACTGCTCCCTCTTCCTGCCGACCCTATGAGTGAGCAGTGATTCCACTGATCCAAACCTCTGTTCCAAAGTGCCAAATCCATTAATTTTGCCGTTTTAATTGCTCCTTTGGAGCACACCGGAGTCAGAGATGGTGGCAGTACCACCAGTTGTTCAGGAGGTCACTGTCCTCTGCCCAGCGATCCCCTAGCACCTTCCACAGGGGGGCAGATCCCTGCAAAGCCAAGGTGAAGGCTGCCACCTACTGAGTCCCCAGAGCTGGTGCCGGTGGCACCTGAGCGTGCCTTTGGCAGGCAGGCACAGCTTGACACGGTGCTGGAGGGGAGGATCTCACTCAGGGACCCTTGGAGCTGAAGTTTTCACAAGCAGCATCGATCTCTTGCACTATGTTTGTATTTAGACACATTTCAATTGGATAGCAGGACTCTGGGATGGGTTTGCTCTGTACAGTCTTTCCTTTGAAGGAAGAATCATCTTCAAAAACACCCTAAGGCTGTTACTCTGTGTCACCTTTCGTAGCACAGGGGCTATTGGAAACTGCTGCTTCTCAGAACAGCTCAGTAAGTTCATTCAGGGGTATGTATGGGCTGTGTGAATTTCTGCAGATAATTCAGTACTTCAGAGTCCTCTGAAGGAGAAAAGGCCCTAAGAGATGGACTGACTGTGTTTAGCAGCAGAGATTTAGCAGCAGAGATTTAGCAACAGAAGTCTTTAACAGGAGTGGTACTAGAGGCCAGATTTACTAGAGTCACATTCTTAAAGCAATTAAGATCCGATGTATAATGAATGAATTGCAGATCACCACAAAGCTGCGAGTTTCCCACCCTTGAGTGAAGTTGCAAAGACCTGGGATCATCTCATTGAAGCATCTGTTGCAAATACAATTTATGGTGCTGTTGCTGGGAGGATTATGATAAGGGAACAAAGCTGCAGAGTTAATTAATTAATGGAAGTCGGCGGTGGGTGGGGAGCACTGCGAGACTACAGGGTTCCCCATCCTACCTTTTGCAGGGCTCTCGTTTCCCTGGAATGTGCTCATGGCTGCTGCTGTGAGGTGGGATCGGCTTTGATGTGCAGTCACAGGCCTGCTCACAGCCAGTGGGTGTGTTAGCACTCCTCTCTCGGGCTTCGGGGCTTCGTGGCAGGAGCAATTAACGCCCGTTTCTGGAGGAGATGGCCTCGAAACAAGGGAAACCAACACCCCAAAAATCCCATGACATGGCCTGTGCAAAGCTGGACTATGGAGTGGGGCTGGATACATCTTGCTCTTCATGTCACACTCACTGGGGAAATCACACTGTTACTGGTTGTGTTAAGTGAACAGGTTCAGGAAAAAGATTGTTTTCCTTGTTTTTTCCAGTTGCCTGTTTTTATTCAATAATTAAATAAGCCCAGATGGAGTTTAGATTTACTTGGATAGGAAGTTTAGTTCGGTTTGACTACCTGCTGACAGAGGCGAGGCTGAAGAGCTGTGAGTGCCAGCACTGAAAGGGAATGATAGCGAGGTATTGCCTTCAGAAACTTCAAACACATCCCTTTATCACGGTGTGATTCAAGGCATCACTCAGCAAGTTGCTGCAGATGTAAGTTATCATCTGAATACCAAGCACATTCCAATAACTGCCTATGAAAGCAGGAGAGTACATTTCTCAGTATTGGTCAGTGTTACATCCTTCCCCTTTTGAACAGATGGGAGAAAAAGATGTTTAGAAAAAGAAACGCAGAATATTTTCCAAAGCTCTGGCAGTCCAGAGGGGAGCCATGGGAGCTGCTTCACTGTGTGTGGCTATAGGCTGGTTTGCTCCCTGCAGGAGCAATCTGCTGGGCTTCAAACCTGAGCTGACCCAAGAGGGAACCGTGCTCGATGGAACTGCCAGAGCAGTGCAAGCTCAGCTCAGAGAGCCCGCAGGCTCCAGCTCTAGACATCAGTCCAGAGGAAACCTGGTATCGTGTGCTCCTTTCTGGGGAGCGAGTCCTTTCAACAGGCAGCGAGGGGACAGAGGAGAGAAGAGAAGAAACCTGTAGGAAAAAGCCTTTCTGAAGCTCAAGCCCATCCTTCATTCTTGCTCTGATCCCAGTGCTTATGCAAACAGTTTGCTAAGCCTTAGGAAGCTGAACCGGTTGGCTGCTGACGTAAGCAGCTGTCAGTGCACTGTCTGAGGGCACCGCTGTCTGGCAGGGGGGAGGACAGTGTGAAACCAAGGGCTGCTTTGACACTCCTGGCCTGGGTCGGCAGCACGAACCAGGGACAGAGCCAGTGGTCACCTTTCTCTCTGGTTTATTTACAAGGCTCAGGCAGCTCATCTCAGCTGCACAGCACAGCTGAAAGTGGTCAAAAGAGCATTCAGCTACAGCTTTATGTTATAGACCACGTGAGGCACGTAAAAAATAAATGACTGGGCCTCCTCATTCTGACACTTCATAGAAACGGTATTATTCTCAAAAAAACGTGTATTATAGACACTTTCTTATTTACCAGCTTATTTCTCAGTTTGTTAGATGCATTGAAATCAGGTTTTCAATTCTTTTGTCCACAGCCCCGAGGGAACAGAACATATATTAAGGAAAAAAACAGAGATTCATGTCTCATACAGAAATTCCCATCTTCTGGGGTCTTGAGGAACACTCAAAATATTCCCAAATTAGCAAGAACTTGCAATTCTTAGTCTAATATGTCAGAAGAAGTTTGCATGGATTGTGCATACAAATTATTATTCTCCTGCCCTGCTTGAAATGTAGTGATGCCGGGAATAAAGCTGGCTGCTCCTGTCAGTGAAGCTGCTGCAGCGTGGAGTCCTGGGCATCCAGGGCCTGCAGAGCCCTGGCCAGCATCCTCTGGCTCTGGAAGCAGACTGGTGTGAGGCACTTCACCAACAGTATTGGCTCTTCAGTGGGCAGGAGGTACTGGGGCCTCGCTTGTTCCCTGTAACATGCACAGTTCCTTAGGTTTGGAGTTCCTTACATTTGGAATATGGAGCTCACCGGGAGAGATACATTTTGTGGATTAAGGCTGTGCTCCTTCTCCTTCTGATTTACAAACAGCAGAAAGCAGCAGCATCCGAACTATGCATTTGGTGGGCGTAAAAGAATGACTCATTAGCTTAATGGAGAGCTATCTGGGCAATAAATGCATGAATAGGAATTGTGACAGTGACTCACCCTTTGATTGTATGCCTGGGTGGAACGGATGCAGGTACCATTTTGCTAGGGACTGGTGTAGGGCAGGGTTCAAGATGGGTTCAGGGGAGGTAGGATGCTTTTTTCAGAGCTTAACTAAACACCTTTAGCTGTAAGAGGGCGTTGCCAAGCTTCACTGGATTCAGACTTCCCAAATAGGGTCAATCTTACTGGCTGGAAAGGTCATGAATCTACTTAGCTAGATTCGCCCTGCAGGAACTGTCTGCAGGATCTCACAAAGAAAACCTAATCATGTCCAAATCGTGTCCAAAACAGAACCAACTTCCATCAGACCCTCTGTGTTCAATCCTGCCCCCTGCCCGTGTCTCCCCTCACAAGTTACCAGCTGGTAGCAAGCACTTTAAAGTCTGACAGGAGGCTGAGGCTGGTCGTGTTTTGGCGTCCCCTAAAGCCCCTCAGCACTGCCAGGGCTTGTGGCCACAGGTGGCCCCGAGTGTTCCTAAGCTATGCCCCTCATGCCTGTGGCTCTGCTGCGCCTAAAACTTCCCAGAGCTGAGGGAAGGGTGCATGTGCTCCCTGAAATCCTGGGCAGGAATCTCTCTCTGTGGGTTGGAGCTTACGCTTTGATTCAGAAGGGGCTTTTGTGACTCGTCTTGGACAAGTGTTAGCCTAGGTAGGGCTTTTGGAGCGAGCCACAGTTTTGATGCCTGTTCTGAGGAGGAGGTTTCGGGAGGAGGACTGTACCTGCCTGCTGATGAGCCTCAGTCGAAATGTTTAGTAGTCATAAGATCCTAAGTCATTAGTTGCTCTTTAAAGTTCTGGCCTGGAATTTCTGATGGACGGTAGATGCCAGAAAGTGAAATTGCTCTTATGATCAAGTGAATCCTCCCAGTACGTGAGGGAGTTACAAAACTTCATTGGCACCATTACACAACAAACAATTGCAGCTGGTTTTGGGAGAAGAGTCTCCACCCTGAAGTATGGTCTATAGCACTGCTCCGCTCACGTTTTTGCAGGGACAGAACTGGATTTGCAGGTGCTGGTAAAGTTGCTCTGTGTGAGGCCGTACAGTAGCAGGGGCTGCAGCTGACCTGGTTGAGTTTGTGGGCCTTCTGATAACCACGAGAACGGGGCACCCAGACCTGCTGATGCAGATAGGGATGTAGCACTTCACTGCTGTATGTTTCTTCCTTCAGACTTACAGCTGACTTCTCCAAAGCCAAGTGTGGCCAGTACTGGGGGGCTGGGGTGTCACCTGCACCGGTGGTGTTATCCAGAGACACTGTGCTCCCCACACTAACCCTGTAGCATTTGTAGAGATCCTTCCTGTCATTCCCATCAGTGCAGAGACATCTTCCTGGAGGATCATCTTCCCAGGTAACCAGGCAGCACAATCCACATGGAACTCTGAGCACAGGTGTTTGATGTGGCTCCTTCCCCGGGGCCAGCCAATTTCCCACCCGCCGCAGCACTCGGAGTAACAGGACAAACAAGCAGCGCCGCCGTGGCAGCGCTGCCAGGTGTTTTGACACCAGGGAGTTGGGGGAGTTCACATGGAATAACAAACAAATAGCGTGGATGGAAAAATACTCTCCCCCTCTAGCAACTCTGGAAAAGCCAACGGACAGTCAGTCCAAAGTGCCACGCGCCTCTTAGGACTCGGTAATTGAGTGAAATCATACGGACTCGTGATGACAGGGCACAGGAGTCTAAGGGCACATTGCTCAACCCTCTTGGCATCTTTCTGGATCTGGAGTGGCTCTCCTTCCGGGGGACACCTGCCAAGGGTATCTAGCAAGGGAACAGCCCAGCTAATGGAGCTTGTTGGAGAGAATGCCTTTAGTCCAACCTCAAAATGCAGGTCAGCACCTACACACATCAGTGCTCTGGGTGTGAATTGTGCTGTTGGCATAAATATCCAGTCAGGAAACTTTACATACACACACACTGATTTTAGCCCCCTGTGCCACATCCATGCAATACCCAGTGAGGTCAGGGAGCAGTTTTACTTGGAGGACTTAGTAAGTATTTTAAGCTTTGTGTAGGAATACAGGACTGGAAAGTAATTCCTAGTGCCTCAAATCCAGCCACTGGCGTGGTAAACAAACACACTGTATAATCCTGTTAATTCATTTCTCACGCTCCATTTTAAACCCACTTAGTTTTCCTGCCCCAGCTTCCCTGGCTGAAGGGACACAGGAGGGTTCATCCTTCTGGGTGCATGCACAGCTCTGACTCTCCCTTTGATCGCTTTTAGGCACAAATTTGGTTTCTAACAAGTTTCATATCCACCTAGCTGGTTTATTATAGGCTCAGAACCTCAGAGAATTTGATGAATTTGAAGAAAAAAAATGAACAAAACCCAAAGCCACAACAGCCTGCAATATTTGACACTCCTGCTTATCAGAGACTCAAACCTAATTCTTTGTGCTGGTTTTGTATATGCCTTATACCTAGAAGAAAAATACTTGCAGCAAAAATGCAAATCCTTCATTCCTACCAAGCCAACAGTGGGTGAAGGGGAAACAACTTCTTTCTGTTGCAGTGCTTTAAACAACATTTAGTCTCTGGGTGAAAGCAGCCACCAGCAAGAAACTCAATGTAAAATAAGCTTTTCTTTGTTCCCTGGAATTGTGAGCCTGAAATGTGGCCCTGATTTAGAGGTATTTGGGCATAAGGTAATGATTCCCCTCAAATGGTGCTGTTCTCCTCTCCAGCTGGTTTATATTTGTATCCCATGATGTTCCCTTGTCCCCTTTGTATGGCAGATCATGAGCAAATTGTCTGTAAGGTGCTTGGTCCGTGAAAAACACAAAGGACATGAAACATGAAATGTACTCTTTTTTTGTAAGTATTTAGGAAGGTTTATTTTATTTCTTTTTTTTTTACCTGTCTGGTACCACAACAAACACTGTGGTTTGTCACTGTAGGATCTTGTTGTTTCTCACTCCTCAAAGAAGGGGTGATAACATCAGCAGACTGCTGGGGAACAACATCATTTGATGTCTGCCACGGGGCTGGTTGTGTGTCAGGGTACAGCTCTCCTGAAGTCCGTACAGAGGTCCCTACTCAGCTCCGGGAGGATCAGACCGGGTTTTATGTTCTTTTCTAAAAGACCAGGACCCAGGAACACTTAGTGTGAAGAACAGTCGGTGCAGGGGCAAGTCCTTTGTTTGTGCACTCAGCTGCAGATCAGACACGTGATGGCAGTGCTAATTACGGGTCAGATCCAGTTGCCATTCCACTGGGCATTTTCCACATCCCGTGTGATCCAGCTTGAGCCCAGCAGAGTTCCTTCTATCCATCAGCCTGTTTCATTCATCTCTCTGCACTGTCTCATGTGCCACAGAGAGCCCAGGAAAGGGAGAGAGGGAGGGAGAGGGTTTGGAAGAGGGAGAGGGAAGAGGGAGAGTCACCTCTGGTGCCAAGAGCATATCCCAAAACCTGCAGCCAGCCCCAGTACCTTGTGATTTCTCTGAGTGTCAGTCAGACTCCTCTCTGATGAGGTTGGTGAGTACTTATCAGCACTGCAGTAGCAGGTGTAAAGCAAAACTCAGGGCCCAAGCCTGAGTATCAGGGCCCTCCACAGAGAAAAAAAAAAAGAGCTTCTCTCCCAGTGCTACGCCCTTCCTTTCCAACCTCTCCCCTAAATCCAGGTTACCCAATTTCAATATGATTTACCTCACAACTGCCACTCTGAAATGCTTTCCTCCTGTCACCCTTGTCTGCCCTTCACTATTAACCACTGTCACATGCCTTGCATCGCATGACTTAATCGTTTGAGACTTTGGACTCGATTTACATATATAAACAAATAAAAAGATACACACCTGCAGTTGCTGTGGCCAGCTGGCAACTGCCTGAGCAGTAGCTGCGTTCCTGGATCATGACATTTAGCAGGGCAGCAGATGGGAATTGCATGGAGTGCTCCTCGTTGACAGCCATTGGCAGCATCAGTGCCTTTGCTCTCTGTGGGCCTGCTCTCATGAAAATCCAAACCCAGCCAGCTCTGCTCCTTTCTGTGCAAGCAGCTTGCATCTGCTGCAGCACGTGAGCTGGGAAGTTCAGCCATGCTGTGGAAATAGCTGGGAGTCTCCGTGCAGAACTGAGGCAGCAGCATCCTGGTTGTACACACAGGCAGCACACGGGGACTGGGCCTGTCCGAGAGCTTGCCATGGGAAAAGAGAATTGGAAAGGTGGATAGGTCTTGCACTGACAGAATGCAGACAATCCTGCAAGACTTAAGGCACAAAAGGTGTAGCTAAAGCCCTGCTTAGTTTCAAGGGCACGTTAGGTGCTCAGCACTTTCTGATAAGGGATTTGGGGTACGACATGTGAGGGACTAAGGTTAATAAACAGTCAAACCTGGTTTTAATCCTTACCATTTCTCGGCCTTGCTTGAAAAGCATTGGTAGCTCCTGTGGCAGGAATGAGAGTACCCACATATTTTAAGTCAGGCTTGTGTTTAAACACTTGAGTCAATTAAAACTCTGGGGCAGCACAAGTTTCATTAATAATAATCCAGTGTTTCACCACAGGATACTCTAATTGTTCCTCATCAGGAAGATGTGATCCCAGGAACAGAAAGATTAACCTTCTAAGAAGCTCAAATGATAACATTCGAAGCACTACCCTAAATGATAATGAATTGCCTGTTCATCTTGTAGACTTTGATGATAACAACCAAAACACATGCACGTTGGGCAGCTGGTTTGGGGGACAGACTTCCACTGGATAACAGCAAATTTTTGGGCAACAACTTATCACAGTTTAGGGAGTCCCAGTATGTCATGGTACTTAGCTCTTCCAGTTCAACTTTCATAAGACCCTTGGGAACTTTGCAACCCAATAATTAAGCCTCTCTGCTCTGTTGAGAAATAATCATGTAGGAGCAGCACAGCATCTCAGCATAAGCAAGGAAAAACCCAGATGATTGATGTGATTTGGGAAGTCCCATGGGTAGATGGCATCGGTGCCCAGACCCAGGGGGCATCTCTAAACTTTACCCACCATGGGCCGCATGGTGACTGTGCAGGAGGCACGGCCTGTGGAATTAAAGTAGCAAATTAAAGCAGCAGAGATCACCAACAGAGATCAAGGCTGTCTCAGAGACACGTGGGGAACACTTTATAAGTCAGGAGTTGTTCTCTCCACCTAACCCATAGCCAGCCTGGCCTTCTCTCCACACTCTACCACTTTTGACTCAAACACCTTTAGCCAGGAACCATGCAGGAAAGGTGTCTGGAGCCAGTGGGCAACCACACGACAGACCAGCCTGTGAAATCACTTCTTTCTTTGTGTCTCTCATTTAGATCCCTGCATCACTTCTGCTAAGCCCTGTTGGGGAACCAGAGCAGGTTGTGCAGAGATGACACAATCCCAGGGGAACAGTTACCAATGGCTGGCACCAAGAGAACACCTGGTGTGGGCAGTGGCTGGAGCTCAGCATCCTAGCAAGGTAATTAACTCTTTCCAAAATTCAGGATAAACACGGGATAGAAGCTGATGGGAGCATAGGTGACAGAAAGGAGACAGATCCAACCTAGGTGAAGGGTGATCGTGGGATTTATTCACAGGGCTGGACAAATGGTATCCTTCCCATGTGCTGCCCAGCCGTGGTTTCCATGGGCTGTACCCTGAATGAAGGGCCCTTCCTGCCCAACTCTCTTTGGACTCTAGCCTTATGGGTGGGCAAGGCTGGGAGCAGTTGGGTCAGAACCTCTCTCTGCAGCCCTTGGGCTGCATCCAGTGGAGGAGCAGATGCCTGCTGGGGTGCTCATAATGGGAGAGGCAGCCCCTGGAAGCAGCAACCACCAGCAGCACCTTGGCATGTCAGCACAAGGCTCCCGGGCACCTGGCTCTGTTGTCTCCCTGTGACAGCAAACGTGCCCTTCTGCAGTGACAGAACCCCCTGCTCAGCCCCAGAGCCCAGTGTCTGCTGGCCCCACGGGCACCCTGCTGGCCCCACGGGCACCCTGCTGGCCCCAGGCACACCAGGCACAGGGCAGGAGCCCCGGGGGAGCTGGGCTGTCCACGGGGTGTGCCCGGGCCAGCGCTGCCGCACTGCCAGCTGAGATGCTTTCCCAGGGCAGGTTACAGCCGGACAGAAGTCAGCATTAAAGACAGATCCAGAGATATAAAAGCTTAGATTTCCAGCGATTTACTTTGCCACATCATTCACAAGCACACTTTGATCTCGAGTCATCTGTTGCTATAATTACTGAGCCATGGTTGATGCAAACACACTTCCCACTGTGGCTGGGTCACTGCAGCAGGGACTTGCTTGCTCGAGCACTGACCCAAGCTTGTGTTCCCATTCCTTTCTCTGTCCAAAGGGCTTCCCACCCAGGGTTATCTGACCAGTAACTATTCTTTGGCTATCAGAGCTTTGTGACTGGCAGTCAGTTATCCTCTGCCACAGGTGTGGAGCTGTCACTGCAGAAAGAGGCTCTGGTACAGGGGAGGGCTATACAGAGAGCTCCTGGCGGGCAGACAAGCTGCTGAGCCGTGCCTGGGGGCACTGGGGATCAGACAGTTGGGTGCTTATCTGCGGATGATCGCTGCACCTTTTGATGTTCCCCTGCTGCTGTTTGGACAAGCCCATTGAGGAGCTGTTCCAGAAAAGCCACTCCACTGTACGGTTTTAGCAGAGTAAGGCAGGATCTGATCCTCCATGTAAACACACCTTCAATAAAACAGGTGCATTTTATCTTGTGCAGCTCCCTGCCTCCTCCAGCGAGGTCAGCCCCGTGTGCCTGCCGCTGCTCCTCTGCCTGGGGATGGCATTCCTGGGGACAGGCCACAGCTTGTCCTGGGTTTCTTTGATGCTACCTGCAGGCTGCAGAGGATGTGTTGATGTGGAGTAGAAAATGCTGCTTCATGAGAAAGGGAGAAGGGAAACTGCTGGAAGCAAGGGTGACAACAGCAGAAGCCCCTGACATCCTGGGGATGAGAGAGAGAGGAGTTACTCTAGAGATGCTGTTCCCCCTGACTGTGTGTGCTGACATTATTGCAGGGGCATCTGGATGCCTCTATCTTACTCAGGTTTGGTGGGTGGCATCCCCCCAGTTTTAAGGTAGAAGCTGCCTCGGTCCTATCTGAACTCACTGTCCTTTCTCTCCTTTTCTGCCAAGAGCAGAATGACATCAGGGGCCCTGAGTCATGGACAGCCACGTTAGCCCAAACCTGTGCCCTCTGGTCTTTAAAGAAACCCTTCCTAAAGCAGGTCTCTCACACATGTTAAAGGCCAGTTTAACCGAGGAGGCTGCAGCCAGTCAGGAAAGGAGAGGACTTTTTATTGTTTTATCAGTTTGCACTTTGCTGTATCAGTGGTTTCCATGTTCTCTCACTTGTCCTTCTCATCCGTGCAGTTTCACTTGCTCCTGGGGCACTTACAGTCAGCTTCTGTATCTGAGCAATTGCCACACAGTGATTTGACTTAAACAAATAACGTAACAAGTAGCACACAGGAAATGAGAGAAGAAAATATTTATGGGAAGTGGAATTTTTGAGGAACAGACCACTTAGTGAAGTTTGTTTCAGATGCTCTGCTAGGAGGCTCTTTTGCTTATATGTCACATAATTTCTTAGGCAGGAGACGGGGGGATTTCCGTGTATATGCAACTGTAAGTTCTTTATAATAAAACTACAGAAGGTGCTTAAATGGGAATAAAGACTTTGAAAAGGCCAAGATTTCAGAAGCCAAAGATCCATGTGGGAAGTACCAGGTTAATTCTCACTGTTTCGGTGGTAATACAATGTCTAAGAGGAGGAGCCTTTTCCAGGTTTCTGTTGCCTTGGATCAAGATCTGAGTAGCTCATGGTCCAGAGAGCAGCTTTTCCCAGGCCTCCAGACATCCGCCACCTCCTCGGACCTGAGCACAGTGGTGCCCAGGCAGGGTGCCTGTGCTCATCAGGCAGCCTCTTGGCTTCCCAGCCATGCTCCTCTGCAGAGTATTCTCCTTTCTTTCCTTCAGGTTTCCTTTCCGCAGAGGCTGCTCCCCTTCCCTTATCCTACCTCCAAAGAATACCTGTATTTTCCACGGGTTTCTTTGTGTTACAATTTGCTTTTACGGTTGTGTTTATTGCCATCTTATATCTCAAATGCAACGTGTCATCACTGCCTTTTGACATAAAAGTATTGTCACCATTGTCAAAAGCAAACACACAAATCTTGTGGCAACAAAACAATTGCATTATCAAAACAGCAAGTTTGTGTTCTTTAGGATTCCCGTTCCACGGGAAATTGTCAGCTCTGGACTTTTGCTCCTATCCAACCATGGAAAAAGCTACAAAGTCACTGCTGATTGAAAAGAGTCTCCACATACTTCAACCCTGCTGTTTTTCAGACACTTCCAGTGACTATTGACACAGACCATTGAATATCTATCATCTCGGGTCATTGCATTCAGTTGCAGGTGCTTTCTGGAAGGAAGGAACCTGAGAATAACTCCCTCTGCATTAGCACCACCAAACTACTGCAGGATTCCAGGCCGCACGTGACCTCTGGCTCTGCAAGGATCAGCCTCACTGGAGCTCCTGTGTGTAACATGTGAAGCTCCTGTGTCGCAACAGCCCGCTGCCAGCTCCTGGGTAGGAAGGCGAGTGGAAAAGTACTGCCGAGGTGGACTTCCCTCACCCCCTCATCAAGGGCCAATGACACAATGGAGCACGCCTGGGCTCCTGCATTTCCCAAGCCTCCTCTCTGCTAGGGAGGGCCCTCTTGATGTCTGCAATAGATGGGGCTGATAAGGTGTGCCCACGGCAACACCGAGGAGTAGGTCACACGAGGCATTGCTGGGGATGGCAGCATCGGGAATTATGTCACGTCTGCTTGATCAATGTATCACCACCTCCACTGCAGAAGGGATCAAAGCAGCTATAAATAGTTTAGGTAACCTGTCCCCCGTGAAGGCCTGTAAAGAATATTGGTTTTTAGGTCACAAAACAAGCAATTATGTGCCAAGAGGAAATCGCCCAAATATTTGCAATGCGTGGTTGCTTTTCTTAAATTCACCTTCATGGTGTGTCAGTTCCAAAGGGTCAGTCATGTTTCCGGAAGACACGTGTTTCTGTAATGACACTGGGTGTCCAGTTTAACCCTGCAGTCTGACCCTGGCCCTGGGAAATGTGGTGGGTATAGAGACATCAGGCTGGGAACCCCTGAGCATCCTTCCCCAGTGCCTGCCTTTCCTGGCACCTAATGGCTGCTCCACAGCTTTCTCAGGCTGCCAAGGAGCCAAGCCCCCTGCTTCTGAAACGAGTAATACTGCCTGGGAGAGAAGTGGTGAACAACAGCCCACTCTGACCCCCCTCTGGAGCCTTCTTGTATGTCACGGGCTTTCCTGGTAGGAAAAAAAAAGGCAGGAGAAGCCCACCCGTGGGGAGAGTCCTGATGGCAGGAAGGAAGTGGTTAGCAGGTGACATTCAGAGCTCCCACTCATAGCCAGCCCTTCCCTACCAAAAGGAAGTGCTCCTGCTTTGAAGTTTATTTGGAAAGCTTTAAAAATACTTACTAATTCAGGAACACTCTGCAATGTAAATATGCTCCCTTGGTACACTAAGAATTAGATAACAAGCTCATACCTCTTTTAGGAACACAGCCTGTCACTGCCACAGCCTCTCAGAGGCCTTGAGTTATTCTTTTCCCTCTGTTCATAACGAGTGGTTTCCGTGCCAAAAAAATTCCATGTGGAAGTGTGTATGCTTTGTGTCTCTCCGATCAGTTTTGTGTCCCATCTGTAGCACTAGACAGAGAACTCCAAAATTCACCCAGCCCAGTCCATCTTTGCCAGCAGAATTAATCAGTTAAAATGAATTCCCATTTCCCAACGAGAGCATCCGTGGGAATCCAAAGGAGTAAGTGGCCCTTGTGGGGACGGCCCTGCCCCGCTGGGCGCTGCTGCGGGGCCGGAGCCATAGCAGAGTCTGCAGGAGGGACGGGTAGGGCACGCACCACAACAGGCTGCAGTGGAGCCAGGTGCCACATGGGAGAAGGTCAATAAACCAGAAGACGTAAGTGATGGATTGTTTCTGCAAGATAAATACACATAGAGTTATCTGGAACCAGTGTGAACTAACGAGGGCATGCGGGGGCAGGGGGCGGGTGGGAACGGGGAAGGGAAAAATGGACTGCTCACAAGGGTGGGTGGGTTTCAGAAAAGGTGTATAGCTCTAGCAAAGATTCTGACCAGGTGAGATGAGCTTCCAAGAGGGAAAAGTATGGACTGTTGTCCCAGACAGCTTCCTCCTTGTGAGTATTGGCCATGTTTAAGACCATTGTGCCTTACCTGTATCACCTCTGGCTCTTGCCCTGTCATCTATTCAGCTTTTGGATGTCTGTGAGGGAATAGTAAAGGTGGGACCCAACACACTTCATGTAAGCAGCACTCTTTGAAACACTGCAGTCCGGTTCTACCAAGAAATGTAGCCTTCCTCGCAGCTCATGGATGTAATTCCCTTTCCTCATCCTTCAGCCAGGCCTGCATGCCCTGAGTCTGGGGCCCAGCTGGTAGACACTGTCTGGCAGGAGTGCACCTTTGACACTTGCATCATGATTAAGTGCCAGTGACTCAAGGAGGTCAGGACCAGGTCTTCAGAGAGGAGAGAAGCTCCCATTCAGAGGGAAGCGGTCACAGCAGATAGCGAGGGCTGGTTTTTCACTCGTTTGATAATACTACTGTAGAACCAAGGGAACGAACGTCACTCTCACTCAGTCATCCGCAAATAATCGACCTAAAGTAAACCACCTCCACTTACTTCTCCTTCAGGTGTAGGCAACTTCCAGGTCCTGGCTGGGTGGGGGATTTCCTGTCTGCATTTGGTTTGTACCTTTTCCAAGGCTGGTGGTTTGCCAACTGGTTCGTGCCTTCCATTAACACCTGCTAGGTGTTTAATTCCTTTTTATTTTTCAACCAGGGGAGTGAGGCCTGACTTCTGCAACTGGCACAATCCATCCTGGCAGCTGAGTCTGTGCCTTCTTCTGCCTGCTGTGAGCCAGAGGGTGTGCTCAGTTTTGTTTTGCCAAAAATTACCTTGATAGTGTAGAAATAGAAAACAAATGGAAAGAAAGGAGCAACACGGAAGCACAACTTCCAAGTTCTCTCTGTTCATTTGCCAAGAGGCTGTGCGGAGCCATGCATTGCCCCCTCGCTCTCTTGGTTTGACACCTTTTGAGAGAGAAGCCGTTTCAAATGGGGATTTCCCTCCCTCCGTTTCTTTCTTGGGGAATCTGGGACTTGGGGCTTTCTTTGGAAACATGCACACCTGGAAATCTGTCTGGAAAACCACAGCTAGAGATGCAGGGAGAAGCTGAGCCTGGGCTCCTTCCTCCCAGGCAGCATTGTGGCCTCTGGAAGGTCTGGGTCGGGGCACCAGATGGGAGCAGACAGCTGAGGCAGGCACTAGGAGCACATCTTTGATAACATTGCTCCACGGAAAGCAGCGCTGCTTTCCGCTACTGGCAGAGGGGACTGGATGTAAGGAGGGGCTTTGGGGAAAAAGCAAAGATTCTCTGTGCAGATCCTGGTCTCACATGGACTTACAGCTGCTGTCAGTCCTGTCATCTTCTCAGAGATGGAAAGATGTGCTACATCATCCATCCTCTTATCCTGACACTTCAGTTGGGACATTCTTCAGGGAAATACAGCAGAAAATCTGCACGTAACAGACATTTATGGACAGGTCAAGCAGCATGTTACCTGAGGAACAACTGCTTTGACTAATGTCCTGTTGCATACCATGAAGCAACTGGGAAGATGGAATAATAGTTATCTGCTCAATCAGAAGTCTGCACAGACCTCTGATGAGGAGCTGGGAGCATCACCAGGAACATTTAAACCAGAGCTGAAACCTGAAGAAAATTTCTGCATAGCACCCCACTGCACTGCAAGGGTAAGAGCAGAAACGGGGGGAAATTTCTCCCTTGGTCTTTTCTGTTGAGGTCAGACAGGAGGTTTTTAGAGCAAAGGGCAGAGTGACTCAAGTGTATGTGAAACTGCCGGGAAATGGTCTCAAGTCCTACACTTGTGACATCAGAGCACTTCACCCCGAGCACCAGGCCCGGCTCAGGCCCTCGCACGCGCTGTGTGCAGAGCAGGGGCACTCCACTCGAGATGGCCAGCTCAGGGATTGCAGGGGGGATGTAAGTGCCTCAGAGAGCACAGCTAGTGCTCAGCCTCGGGCAAGGGGCATCTGACACTGCTGCACCAAGTGCAGACACTGCTGGGGACTGCTTCCCACGCGTGGGAGTGCGTGTCCAGAGGGGTCAGCTATGCCTGGGCCCTGCCAGTAAGAGGGGTGAGTAATGGGGTACCTGCAGCTGAGCTGCTCAGAGTAGAAGCCTTGAATGGGCTGCCCAACCATCACCCCTCTCCTTCCCAGTGAAGCACGTAGCATGCAAGATAACATTGGCTCCAGACAGCTGATGACAAGTTGACTGTAGGTGTCTGAGAGATTTTAAAAAAAAAACAAAAAAAAAACAACAGAGAAAGTTTGTTCTTATCCAAGCGGATTTCCTGGAGCGATGAGTGAGCCTGGCAGGTTTCCACTCTACCTTTGGCATATGCCTGTACATCTGGGCGGGCTGACACAGCCCCATCCCTTTCTAGTGAGAAAGGAGCGGTTGCCCTCACAAATACTGTGTTAGAGCCTGCTCTGTCCTCACCTCTGCTGCAGCAACCCCAGCCCTTGTGCAGCCTCTGGGGCAGCTCTGCAGGAGGGAGCAGGGGAGAACTAACCTGCATCTTGCTGCTGTCACCTTGAAATGCCACGCTTGCTGTCTTTGCTTGCTGCTCTGGGCCAAAACCCACTGCCTCTTCCCACCAACAGCTGCAGTAATTCAGACCCCTGGCTGCCCCCCTATTCCTGTACTCACTCGTGGCTGTGACAGGCCAGATAAGCCCTTTGCTCCTCACCGGACATCCTGGCAGGTGCTCTCTTCTTTAGCCACCTCAGAAAATGTTTTCCCCTTGTTTTAAATAAACCTGTGTCCTGACACTGAGCCAGCTGCTGCGACTATTTCGGGTTGAGGATTACCAAATTTAGGCAGCAGGACAGTAAGTTATATTACAGCTGTTTGCCAACAGCTCTGTTTAAAACCAAAAGCTTGGAAACCATTCCATTTGTGTAATCTCTGCATCTGCAGTGCTTGAATTCCAAACCTGCAGCTCAGGCTGGCCATGATATCTGGTGGCTACACTTGGGCTCAGCGAGTGCTGGGGTGTCTGGTAGCAAAGCATTCCCCAGGATCACTGTGGCAGGCGCAGACTGATGCAGAGCCATGCCTTGGAAACCCTTCCCCGCGTGTAACCTCAGCAGCCACAACACTTGTGTTCCTGCCTGTAGCGCTGGCTGGTTTGGTTCATTTGTGGGTACACCATGACATCTGGTGGCCACACTGGAGCTGCAGGTCCGTGAGTCTGTGACTGTGATTCTGGCTGGTTTGGTTCATTTGTGGGTACACCATGACATCTGGTGGCCACACTGGAGCTGCAGGTCCGTGAGTCTGTGACTGTGATTCTGGCTGATTTGGTTCATTTGTGGGTACACCATGACATCTGGTGGCCACACTCGGGCTCAGTGAGTGTCGGGACATGTGGCAGCAAACTGTTCCCCAGGATCACTGTGGCAGGTCCCGATCGATACAGAGCCGTGTCTGGGAAACCCTTGCACACGTCTAACCTCAGTGGTTTCAACACTTTTTCCCTTAGCCTGCAGCTCTGGCTGGGTTTGGCCCATCCGTGGGTACACTCTGACATCTGGTGGCCACAGGGGAGCTCTGCAACTGTCGGGACCTCTGGGAGCAAAGTGTCTCTGGAGACTTTCAGAGCACACCCGGACGCATTCCTGTGTCGCCTGCTTGAGGTGACCCTGCCCTGGCAGGGGGTTTGGACCGCATGATCTCCGAAGTCCCTTCCAACCCTAACAGTCCTGTGAGCCTGTGATTCTGGTTGGGTTGGCCCATCTGTGGGTACACCACGACATCTGGTGGCCACAGTGGAGCTCTGCAAGCATCGTGGTGTCTGATAGCAAAGCCCCAGGACCACTGTAGCAGGCCCTGATGGATGCAGAGCCTTGGTGGAGGATTAACAAGGCCTAAATAATCACCTTGGCACTCTTCACTTTCCAGACATTCGTTTCCCCCCGAGCCACCGGGAGAAGAATGCAGCCTGCAGCAAACCCGCAGGCCCACACTCAGTTTAGACTGAGTGTCCTTGTGAAAGTTCAGCAGGGAGAATGTGTCACCAAACAAGGGCCATTTGTGCTAATGACTTAAACCTGAGCGTCTCAGGACTCACCTACTTAGAGGGGAAGCCTTGTTTCCCCTTTGTGTTCGGACAGTATGTGTCTCTTGGGTTAAACTGGGGTTAAAGAACTTAAAGAAGTTCTTTATCCAGTGCCATGTCCAAGTCCGAGATGGATTTAGAGGTGTAAGCCCACCCCACAGAGGGAGCCTGTGGAGTGGGAGATGTGAGCGTGCAGCAACATGGCCCCTCTGCCGCCAAGGCAGCAGAGATCCTCCCACAGTGCACCTGTTTCGTGTCTTAAGCTGCAAATAGCAGCTGTGCAGACACTTCGTTCCACTCTGCACTTCGTTCTGAAAGAGGAGGTAGGAATAGAGAGGACAGGCTGAAACTTGGAGTGAGTTAGGTGATACAGAATGAATAAGAAAAGGTCTTTCAGGCAGCATCCATGAGAGTGTGTTCAGGTGTAGGCAATAAATCTGTCTTCAAGGGAGGAACAGGTGTTGGGAGTTCAGGAAGCAAATTTAGTTATGCAAGTGCTAGCAAAGCTTCTCCTTAGACTTGTGCACTTCTACCGTTTGGATCATGTTCTGCTGTAAAACTAGGATCAACAGGATCGAGGGTGTAAGCAGACAGCTTACCAGCTGTCTTTGGCCTCAACCTGGCTCAAATGTAGAGCCAAGAAGCCAAAGAACAAGATGGTTCCCTGCTGTGGATGCAGAATTTGCCTTCCTTGGGCTCACCACATGGCTCCATGGTGTAAGGCAGGGTGTTTAGGATTCCCTGCCCTGCCTAGAGCCCTGGCTGCACCAGACAACTCAGCAGCCGTAAGGGAAGCTATGGGAACCCCTCTTTGCTCATGAAACTCATCTGAGAGCTTTTCCCCTGTGTGAAGATGGGGCACAGTCCTCCTGTGCTGTCTCTGATGAGGGCAGAGACCGCTGAGCTGGACACATATCCATGCTGCCCTGTTCGTTTTCATGGTGACACTTCCAGGCACAGCCAGGGACTTGCATAAAAGTCAGACTGTTCTTGCCGTGCCTAAATGGAGACGCAGCAACAGCAGAGTCAGAAATGGCTCACTGCTGTAGCACGGGCCAGATGTTGTGACCTGTGTGCCGGGGGTCAGCCCTGGGAGCTGCGAAGCCCCTCTGTTCCCCTGGTGTGTCACGTAGCCTGGACACTCGGGGCCAGCACAGAGATATGATCTGGGTGCAGGGGCTGTGCCTGCTCACATGGTTTGGGGTCCCAGCTGTCCTGTGCCTCAGGTCTCGCCGACAGTCGGGGCTAATTCATTTTCTTGGTGCTGAGCTCATCTGTCACTGGCTGTCCCGGGGCCAGTCTGAGGCCCCTCTGTAACAATGACCCTGGAGTATGTACTTTCTCAAGGGCCTTCCCATGTGTAAAGGCACCGGCCTGAAGAGCCACATCCCTTCCTGACTGGCACTGGTATCTCCCTCAAGCAAGAGGCTGTCTGCCCCGGGAGTTGTAAAACATGTATCCTGCCGGCGGCCTTTAATGACCGCTGCGTGTCCCCTCCCTGCACGGCTGTGGCACTTGCAGCCCCAAGGCCCAGCACTGCAGCAATGTATTTTGGGCCTCGGCCTGACCTTCACATGAGCCTCGGGGTTCAAAGCCATTGCACCACCATTTGTTCCCAGCAGCATGTCCGACACCAGAAACAGTGTCATGAGATTATTGGTGTTTTGTAGAAGTGATAGGAGGTGACCGCAGGCTTGCCCAGATGCAGTTCTTGTTTCTGAAATGTTGATTCAAATAAAGGTCACGTTCTAGCACCTGCTTCAGGGAGCAAAGGAGCTGGGTACGTACAGTAAACCCCACAGCCTGCACAACAGGGCTAGAGAATTAGTAGAGCAGCTTGTAAGTGCCACAGCTATCTGTTTAGTGACAAATTCACCATCTGCCTCCACAGAGAGGGCCTGTGGGCTTTCAGAAGTCAATGGATCAGCATGCCAGGTGAACATGGCAGGGAACCACCTCCCAACACTCATTTCTGCAAAGGGGCATTGGGGAGGCTGTTCCATGCACAACTGTGCCATGCCAGTGTGAGTCAGAAACAGGCCAAGTGGTGGAACAGAGAAATAACAGCATGACAGAGTGCCACCTCAAATAGCAGTTGAGAGGGGTAGCGAGCAAATAAAAATGTGCTGCACTTCCCTTTTCACAACCAAGTTGTGCTGCAGAAGCAAAGTGCACGGCTTGGCCCGCAACAGGGATTTTGCTCTTGCTTGATGGCAGTTGTCCTTTTGCAGCTGCAAAATGAGTGCACAAGGCTGAGGTAACCCAGTCAGCATTCTATTTGAAGTGGAGATGCTGCTTGCTGAACACTTGGGCACTCAGGGGGAACAAAGAGGAGGAAAGGTCCTGGTTCTCCTCCAGGTCTCTGGGGGCTGAGGGACAATGGCAAACCTTGCTCGTGGGAAGGATGGGCTCAGTGAGTGACGTGGCCAGGGGAGTGGAGAAAGGTTCATAATCGTCTTGGTGGAAAGGAGAATGACACCGCAGGTGGTGTGGGGGCACCTGAGCCATCCCCAGGTTGTTTGCCAGCAGTAAATCCCTCTCACACCACTGACAGGCGGCCAAAGAGCAGCCCTATTCCCCAGACCCCACACCTGAGTGCCTCACCTGAGTGCCACACAAGCCAGGCCAGGGATTTCCTTGCTTGGCAACCAGTTTCCACCTTCAGTCAGTCTCCAGTCTCTCCCCATTCAAACCTCCCCTCATTGCTGTAGTTTAAAGAAAGTGAGACAGTCGTTCCAGTAAAGCATTTACAAAACAAAGATCTCTCAAGCTTGTATGCAGAGCTGAACACTTTGGTTTGATTTTATTTTCTAGGAAGAACTTCACAAATGAAGAGGGTTCGGCAGCTTTTGAGCTTGGAGGAGCAGAGGCTGCGTAACACAGGTCAGGCTGCTTTTGCTTCCCTGAAATCTGTATTTTGCAAACAACTGATCCAGAAACAGCGTAGCGGCGCCTACCTCAAAGAAATGCCAAAGCCTTCCCATGTTGGGGCAGCACGGACCTAACCTGGAAACCCTTCCTGGAAAGGGTGTGCACGAAGGGACCTGCACTGCCTGCTCTGGACATGGTGTGTAAGCCCCAGCTCTGGACTCCAGGTGGGTTATGGTGCTCTGCTCTTGGCATACCCTCAACAGAATTCTTTGCTCCTGCTCTTCCCTCCTGGTGTTCTCTGCCACTCAGCACCTCAGTTTCTCTGCATTATTGTTAGTAGGTGCAACAAGTAATAGAAATGTGTGATGCGTGTCCCTTTTTGCTGGCAGCAGTTGTTTGCTTTGACAAAGAGGCTCTGGGGAAGGGATCCAAACACTGTGCAGAGTGAGGACAACCACCGTGTGTTCACGATATCCCAGTCACAAGGGGACAAGAAAAGATTCAGAGAATTAAGAATCATTTTTATGACACAGCCAAGAGTGTAGACAAGCAAATACCTCCTGGGCAAAGGCCACCCATGTGACAGCAATACAGTTATCGCCAGGCATGTCTGCTGCCAGCAGGCAGACAGACCACTGGGATGGTGCAATAAAATAATCCACAAAACG
Organism: Empidonax traillii; assembly: GCF_003031625.1. Lineage (NCBI taxonomy): Eukaryota > Metazoa > Chordata > Aves > Passeriformes > Tyrannidae > Empidonax > Empidonax traillii. The sequence continues at coordinate 50,801 of NW_020956297.1, read as the reverse complement.
GTTTGTCTGACTGGGAAAGGTGCTTTGGGCAGGCTGCTGTTAGTAACCATTTTATCTGTCTCCTGAACTCCCTACCTTACCTAGTTAGGGCTGAACTTCCCAAGCGTAACACGGCAGAGAATGGCAACAAAAACCATGTTGTAGCATCCCACCTTTTTGGGGAGGGCACCCAGCGGGGTCAGGTCACAGCATCCCTCATGTGCCTCCTGCTTTCACATGCTGAGGCCGAGTTTATTTTTCATGTGGTTTTGTCTCATTGTGCAAGGCCAAGGTTCCTTTATCTTTCCCCATCTGCCCTTCTCCATCCCCCTTCCCTGGTCTCTGGAGGCCCACGTGCCTCCTCAGGTATGATGTGATCACCTTGCAGGAGTACCTGTTCATTCTGCCCTCAGCCTCTGCAGAGACCTCGCAGAACAGCTCCCAGAAGTCAGTAAGGTAAAAGCACCTGGGGCAGTGTGAAGGGTGTGCAGAGCAGACTGTGAGGTCACAGGTCACCCAACAGGACACGGGGAGGGAGGAGCAATGTCCACACTGGTCCAACCCTACAGGGCACATCAGCTTTTCAGGTTTTCCACACACAACAAAGCCACGTACACAACTGGCACCGCTGCTCCTCCACTGTCCCCTTCGCTCTCTCCTGAAGGATCCAGCGCTTCCAAAGACGAGCAGCCTCATGGGACAGCTGACAGCAATGGGGAAGAGCTTCAAGCAGGGATGGGCAAACTGTCACCAGCTCCCTGGGGGTGGCACTGCTGCCAGTGCTCGCTGGACACGTGGGTACTGAAGCTGTCACCTCTGCCAGGGCTCTTACAGAAAGGTGTTGGTAAAATTGACTTCCCAAGCCTGGCAGCTGCAGCCCTGGGCAGTGCCCCCCACTCATGCTCTGAGTTGGAATAAAAACAACATCCCTGCAAAGCTTAGTACCATTTATGTCTGTCTTTCCTGCTGCTCTTCATGTTGCCCCCTGACTAAGAAATTATTTTGCTTTTAAAAAAGGTCCAAAGAAGTTAAGCAGTTACTGAAATCCATAGTGTTCCAAAAATCAAAAACTGAAGCAGGTGTACTCTCTGTCTCAGGTGGAGAGAGCTACAGGATGTGGTATTTCATTACTTGCATGTGCCAGAGTGGATGAGTTTTAGACTCTTATGTGTATTAAAATATATTTTATTAAGACAAGAGAATAAATGAGCTAAGTAGACATACCTATTTTTATTACCAAAAGAAGAATTTGATGCATTTACCATTTTCAGTTTTCTTTTAAAATTTTATCTTTTATTCACGTATCAAGACCCAATAAGTTATATAAATCAGAGCAGTTTTCATTTCCTCAATGAAGTAGTCAACAAGATTTTAACTGTTTATGCTGACGCAGTAGCATGTTAGTTCTTTTCCAAGAGTGGACTGGTCTTGGGTTTCCACAGAGATTCTTCTCCAAAAGGCTACCTTTCTGGTACAGCTTTTCATGGGAACTCTTCCATGGTACTAGCAGAGCACTGTCGTTCACCAGGAGGGTCTGAGTGCAGCCAGGTCAGGTGTCAAGGCACACACCTGTGGGCAGGTGCACCCCAAGGACCAGCCCCCCAGGCTGGCAGAGGCCACCCCAGCCCTTCTGCTTCCCACTGCTCTTTAGAGGAAGCCACAAACTGCCCTGAAGCTCCACACTCAAGGCAGGGGCAATGACTCCATGTGACAGGTGTTAAACCAAATACTTTTGTATTTAATTATAGACAAATGCACAGGACTGTCAATGACAATGAACCGAGGCACGAGCATTGTCATCTCCCTGCTTTAAACAGTGTCTAAAGCAACTTCTAAACAAGTACAACTTGGGATATTCATGTAAAACTGAAACTGTGATTTGCTTGCTTTACCTAGTACAAAGGGTTTTCAAACACTCCAGTAACTTGTAACTAGGCCCAGGGTTGCCATTTCCCATCTGCTTCCCGTAAGCAGATATTTTGCTTTGTATACCAGTAATAGATTTTTCCCCACTAACAATGCAATCCCATTTTCATGGTAACATACAAAAGCATTCTAGTCTTGCTCCTCTTCATCCCCATCCTCATCTTCATCCCCTTGGTCTCCAGATTCAATATCATCTTCATCTTCGACCTGAAATTATTAAAAGATCTGTTGTGAGCAGTAACACCTCTTACTTGATCCAGCCACTGGAAGGCAAGACAAACGCCTAGGGAGTGCAGCTAAGCTTATAGCTGACCTCAGATCATCCTCCAGATCAATTAATGCTTAATGCATGCAACTGTCAGAATGTCACAGTTTTCACTTCTCTGCTCATGGGGGCTGAGTACTGGGGATGAGAGGCAGGGGCCATCTTTTACTGCTGGCTGCCAAATGAAGTTGAGAAAGTAACTGAGGTACATTTGGCATCCCTCTGTTCATAGAAAGAGGCCTCACCAGACTCATTGGATCAAGCTTTGCCATACCCAGACTGCCTCAGACCCAAGGACTCATGGCTCCATTCCTTTGCTTACCGGTACACCAAGATCCTTCAGTTTGATCTTGAGTGCAGATATCTTCTGATCCTGGTCAGCCAAAAGCACCAGGAGATCATCCTGTTCTTTCTTGGATTCTGCGACTTCTCGCTGCAGTTTGCTCTTCTCATCTTGCAATATCGCAACCGTACTACTGGAGGAGTCCAGCTGCTGCTTCAGCGACTCCTTCTCCTCAGAGAGGGCTTTCACTTCACTCTGGCAACAGGAAAAATCCCACACCAGCTTACAGTACAAACACAGAACAGCTGCTCCCTAAAAACACATTCCATACGCTACCCTGACCAGCTCTAGCCCACCTCGTGCCCTGTGGCCTTGCTCCCACACACACACCTACACATCCTGACCCAAAGCATTGACCGGCACAAGTACTAACTGGGGCTCCCTTCTGCCCTGTCCAACTGCACTGTCCGTGCCAGAGTACAGCTGACTCCTAGACTTGTCCTTACTCAGTCTTTTAAGGCAAACAAGGCCTACATTTCCCAAGGGAAAAACAGGAGACATCCAGCTTCCACTACATGGCCTGAGACACTGAAGATGCTGAGGAAACAAACCACTTCCACCTAAAGCCTTTGCTATTGTAGAAACCCTCCTAACTAAAGGCTGATTATGTAGTGGCTTAGTTTGGTGTTCACCCACTACCCACCTTCAGTTCTTTTATTTCTTGCTCCAGTCGTGCCTCCAATTCAGAGCTGGTTGCTGCTGTTGCACCACTGTCTCCTAACACAGGATCTGGAGTTGCATTCTGTGGACAAGGAATTCACTATCAGTGCCTCACATACCAACACAGCAAGCTAAGACAGTACACAGTCATTTCTTTAAAGCATCTTTTCTTTTTACAGCATAGCCAAGGTATGGTCATTATATACATCCTGTGCTGCAAGGCATCAGCAAACAGATCTGTGATTTTGGGGTCTCAGGGAACTCATGTGCACAGGTACACATATGTTCACACAAGGAAAACGCAAGGTGCAAACTTTTATTACATAGAAGCCAGAGTTAACACAGACTGTTAGAGTTTCTTTTAGGCAGACCCCAAAACAGCCAACCCACTCAGACACTTGTGAGGGGCCAAAGATGCTTTTAGTAGATTTCATGCCCAAATGTCTCTATGTGGCTACTAAAAATAGCCCTAGTGAAGCCTCAGCCAGCCTTGCTCAGTTTTAATATCCATAATGTGGCAACTGTGTGTCAGCTACAGTGGCCACCCAGCACAAGTTGCAGACAGTTGCCTTCCCAGTTGTACCACACTTGAGCCCATGCTCCAAGTAAGGGAGGCAGGATGGAGGATGGCAGTGAGGTGGCCTGACAGCTGCTGGCACCATGGGACACAGACACACCTCTGCCTCACGAGCACACATGGCCAACACACGTGCAGTGGCATCTCCCAGCACAGCAGCTGACACTTGTGACTGTAGCAGTGTTCAAAGCCTTCCTCTCTGAGCAGCTGTCCATTAAACACTTGTTTGTCAACTGGTTGTGTGGCCCCTGTTCCTGCAGCTTCAGCTGTTTAGTGGGTGTGATGTCTGGAACACTTCCATACAACGTGGTGTTCAGGTTGTGTAGCTCCATGTCCCCTTCTTAAGCTGTTTGCTAGTGCTGAGGACAGTCACATTGATTTAGCTGTTCTGTGAGGCCTTACTGGTTTATCACTCCAGTACCCAGCCAGGAAAAGCTCTGCAGCATTTGGAGGCCTGCAAAGACACATGCACTTCCCCTTTGCCATTCAACTGTACCTCAACTTTCTAGTCAGCATCCTCATTTGCTTGTAGGAATAATCCCTTTTGTGAACATGATATCATAGTTGTGTCTCACAAAACTACTTGCTTTTATTAGAGTGTAAGCTTAAATCCCCAGTAGTTGCTATTTGCTTGTTTCAAAATCCCAAGGAGCAGTGCCCTCACAGAGCACTAGCTTGACTACCAGTCCCCTCTGTGTGTTCTTAAAACAAGCTTGGTTGAGGACAGCAGCTACAGACACTGTAAATAGCAAGGCGAGGCTGGAAGATTTAGTCCCCAGTAACAACACAAGCAACTTGTACACTGGTACCATTACTTGTAGCTTTTGATTCTCCTTCTGAAGCTTGGAGATTTCTGCAGACTGTAGTTGTATCTGACTCCTGAGCATTTCTAATTCCTTTGGGAAACAGACAAAAACTTAAAGTTAATTTGGCAAAGCAAGGTAGTTATTCACGTGATATTTTTGTCAAGTTCAATGCTACCAGACCCACTGCCTCACACCAGCAAAGCTGTCTCCCTCTCAATGGGAGCACAGCAAGCATTTCCCTAGGAGATCAAACTACACAGCAACATGCACTGTTTTCTACCCTGCTCTTAGAAACCATTTTCTCTGGAATGCCCAACCAAGGCACCTGTCTGAGCCCCAGTCACGTTTATCAAGGTGTTTCACACCACTTACACTCCCATGGGCACCTTCTGTCCGTTATCCCTCTCAGTGCACAAACCCACTATGACTTACTAATCCAGGCACGATTAGTTTTGTGGTCAGGCAAGCTCTGCCAGGTATTTTCTTGAGCAACAGCTACCTTAAATCGATGGATCTGCAGTTATTTAAACACTTAGTCTGTGCTGTACAGCCAATACCTGGACACTTCCATAGCAACATTTAAACCATGTGCTTTGCAGTGGATGAACACTTGTTCTTGTTCTGCCTCAAACCTGCTTAACAAAAACTTTTTTTTTTGGATGCATAACGTTGATGCTGCAAGATTAGGAGCATCATTACAAAGATAGATGATTCCAAACAGCACCACATTCACGGATCAGTGCTCCTCCCTTAAGGGGGAGCAAGCTCCCTTCCCATCCCAAGCTACCCCTGTTCAGCCCAGCTTTGCTGAAATGCCACAAGTTCACCTTCTGGAGCTCACTATTGTGCTCCAAGCCACCAGATTTGCTGGTCTGTGAAGACTGCTCTGTGGTTCCCATTTCCAACTGGGAAGAATTCTGTAAGAGCAACACAAAAAAAAAAAAAAAATCAGCCTTAGAATGAAACCCCTAAATATAGTCATGTTGTCAGAAAAGAAAAAAAAACACAAACAAACCCCAAGTGTTCTTGTGTGATCAAAATTCGCAGCAGAGAAGCTGCAAATAGACTCAGAAAGGCACATCAAAGCTCTCTGGTGACATGGGAGCAGCTGAATGGTCTCTCCTAAGGGGGGTGCAGAAGTGTCTCTCCCCAGTGCACACTAAAAGCAGCATCTGTCACCTGCACCGTGACAGGCAGGCCAGCAGGAGCAGGTCCTTGGGCATTACCCCCACTAAGCTCCTAGGAGATGCCCACCATTTTTTCCCACCCAAAACACACTAAAACTGATTGCAAAGCTGCACCAGTTTCCCATGCCAGCAGAGTGAAGCAGCACAGGCTCTGCTCGAGCCATCTCCTACCACGTTGCCTGCTTCCAGCACGCAGTCAGGCAGGATAGCGTGGCTGCCAGCACAGTCAGGACATGCACAGCTTCAGGCAAGGCACACTGCAAACCAGGAATTGGCAGCTGGATTGAGTTCTGCTGAGACAGCACTTACCAGTTTTTCTATCACAGAATCCTTTTCCCTTAACTGCCCTTGCAGCAGTTCATGCTTGTTTTTCCATTCTTCCAGCTCCTCTTTCAACTTGCTCACTTCTTCTGTCTGAATGCCATTCATCTGGAACGTGTCACTGTGGGAGTTATGGTGCTGGGTGTCCTTTCCTACGGAACAAGGGTTTACAAAGATCAACCACACATCATTCTAAAGCTGCCTTCGAGCACACCACTTGGAGTGCTTACTGCCTGTCCCCCTTGTGCCCCACAGGGCAATACAGGCCATTCTAACTCAAGAAGTAAAGCACAGTATGTAAGGGTTATTTAAGAATAATAAAAGTACACGATAAAGAGCTCTAATTTGCCATTCCTTGAGGTGTTTATGCTGCTTCAGCCATTCACTCCATCCAAAGTAAGGCCATGACAAATTCTATAGAGGGAAGATAATTGTTTCCAATCATAAATAATTAGGACTTTTTTCAAATAATGTCATAACCAGCTTATCAGGCATCTTGACCTTGGAATCAACTGGAACATATTGCCCTGATTTAAACACGCAGCAATTTCTCTAGTGACAGCAAAAGGCCTCACATGGCACATCTGCCCTACTGACATCTTCCCTAACCCCTGCTTTCATTCCAGATCCCAACTTCAGCACACTCTGGCCCATCTGTTCCTGTTCTGAGCCTGAACAGGCAGTGACTGGTTTGGATTAACTAGATCCAGAGCAGAGGCAGCCTCTCCCAGCAGCTCCCTGGTAGCCACAGTTCCCCAGCCACCATGTGTGCTGGAACTCTGCTGCAGCTTGCCAGAAATCAAATCACACAACATCCTAGCACAAGGCAGATTTTTATCTGTCATTTTATAGCATTCTCCCGAATATTTTACATTATTCTTCATGAAGCCTACCTAGCTGTACTTTGAGGAGATTGTATTGGTCCTTGTGCTGTTGGATCTGGGACACTTGCTGTGTGACAGTTGCCTGGAGCTGTTCATTCTGAGATGTTAAAGTGTTGATTTGTTGCTTTAGTTCCTCAAGCTCCTGGTCCTGGGAAGGGAAAAAATAGGGCACTTAGAACTAATAACACTTCTGAAAACAAAGGAAGGTGAATAAAGCCAGAAAAAACCTTAACAGGACCTGCACTTTAGTCCACTTCAAGAATCTTGAAAGAAGTTATGGTAACTGCAGACGTGCCATGGTCATTAGAGCCTCACTGGTGGTTCACATGTGCCCTAGACCCTGATCCCTCAACTCAACACCTGCTTTTCAGTTTAAGTTCATTCCCTTTGTTCCTCTGCTTGCTGCAGCAACCTTGCAATTGAACTACCACTGGAAAAAAGGGTTTGAGAGTCTACCCACAGTGGGTATAATACTCAAACTACACCAACAAACCATTTCTTCCTTCAGCTCCATTTCATCTGTCACCTTCCCAAAGGGAGAGCACAAAGAACTACATCTCTGAGGGGCTGCAGGCTACTCATGTGAGAAGAAACGCTCCAACACAAGAGCAGATGCACCTTAAGAAAAAGGAAAACTAACTTCTCCAGTATTCTGAACACTGACATTTCAGTTAAATCTAGGCAGAGGTGTTTTTAGAAGTGTTTGTGCATTGCAGGATTCCTTGTTACTTGTTTTGGAATGGGGTATCAAACTGCACTGCGGTGCCTCTGAAAGACAAAAAGCTTGTCAAGGCACATGTACAGGGTAAGGCCCTCTTACCTGCTCCCTAATGACTTTTTTGTAGTGAGTCACGATGTTGTCATGCTGTTCCAGTGTCTTCTTGACCTCCTCCTCCTTTTTATCCTCCTCGCTGGACTTGTAAATCGCTTTACTTATAACACCTGTCAAAAAACAGTCTTTGTCAATTAGAGCCCAGTTTACTTCTTTTTGTCTTCAAAAGAGTCCCAAAAGTCCCAGTTTGAGTTCACAGTTTGATAAACAAAACCTGCCCATTAAAAAAGCCAAGGTTTCATAGCAAGCGGTGATTTCTTTATTGCGGGGTTTGCACACTTACTGCTTTATTGGTTTCACACAAGTAAGTGGGTGCTTTGAGTCCATCCCATCAGAAAGGTTGTGTTTTACTTGCACTGTGTCTGCACTAGAACTGCAGCCCAAGTGGTTGTACAAATAAGTGCAAGACTTTGAACTACAGTGGCAAAACGCAGATCAAACTGCTTGGGCAAACCCATATTTACAATTGCTGCTTTAAGGCTTTTTCCTTCTCTAGTCTGAAGTATTATATTAATTAACAGGACACCAGTTACATGTCAGGAACAATGACAACCTGTCTATTCTGTGAGGGACAGAAAAGACTAAAGCAGGTGTCCATCGTGTCCTAGCAAGCCAGGAAATTCAGCATTAAGTTTTCTTAATGAAACAGTTGGAGACAGCCAATATTGGGATTGTGGACGTCAACAAATCAAGCCTTTATGATCATCACATGTGCTCAATACTTGAGTTTCCATGTGAGCACAGGTAAACACCTCCTGGCCACTGTGTTAACTCCCAGAATCTGTTAGGAATAGTTTCACCTAAGAACACAGTAATCCAGTTCAAGTATTTTTACTAAACACTTGAACTGCCAGCTCAGGTATATGATGACTTTCAGCTATTCCTGTAGCCTTTTCGTGTCATCACACTACTTCAAGATAGCTACATTCAGCATACTTAGTAGCCACCAGCTCATCTCAAACTAGAGAAATAAGTGCAACATCTCACCTTCCAATTCCTTTACCAGCTTGGTAAATTCATGGTCGAACATCATGTGGTCTGGGCTAGAGAAACTAGGCTGGGGCTTCTGAGCAGCTCTGGAGTAAAGTTCATGTTTGCTAATGAAGCCAAGCTTCTCAACGAAGTTCTCCCTGCCAATCCTCTTCTCAATCAGCTGCTTCAGCTTCTCTCTAAAAGCAAGAGACAAATCAATCCCAGTGCAAGAACTGAGAAGAAGTGAACTCTTTCCCTCATGACAGCTTTTACAGTTGCAACTCTTATCTGTCTCAACCCCACTGCCCTGTCCCACTTAAAGGCTTCTTAAACCACCACCTGCCATTCACAGACCCTTCTGCTACGGTCCTTTTATTCCTACATCATACTTACTTCCTATAATTCTCAAGGGAATTGTCATTGTAGTAGATGGAAATGCCAAGCAAAAGTGCACACAGGCCTTGGACGAGCTGCTCCTCTTCTCCCAGGTTCTCAGCTATCTGCCCTGTGAGCTAAAGCTCTTGTTAAGGATATTGGAGATATTTCAGCATCCCAGCATATCCAATGTGTTTCTCCCTGTATACATTCCCATTTATTTTCACAAGTAAGGCCGAGCTTGATTAAGAATCAGGAAAAAGAGCTGTTAAAACCCTTGCAAAGTTAACTCCTATTTTGAAGGACTTGTTTAATCAGTGGCTTTCCTGAAATTCTCCATGTTCAAACCAAGACATTTAGTTGTTTCAAAACTAAAGACTTGCAGTGTAGATAAGGTGACAGTTTAGCCTTCGAGACTTCAGTATTTTTTTCCTGAAAAGCAAGCACATAATTTCTTCCTAAACAGAATTATGAAGCACTCTTCCTGCCTCCTGAGTACAAGCTTAATTCACACTAAAATCATCAAGGGGCTTGTTGCAGTAACATACCCCCCTTGGCTGGCCAGCTGAGGTGCTTTTCCACTGTACTTTGGTATGTGCATCCTCCAGACAGGGCAGTGTACACAGAGCACTGGCAACTGAAGGCTGACTTTGTCTTTTGGCCCAGTGCGTTTTCTTTCGTGTCACGCAGAATCCCTGCAGCCTCATCTACACAAACCTTTGACGGGAGCAGGAGTAATCCAGGTAATGTCTAGGCAAGGGGTTCTACCCACAGGCAGGTCAAGGATACAAAAGGTACATTGGCTGGATTGTGAAGGAAGTGGGTGACAGCAATGGAGCAGTTGCTCAGCCAAGTGCAAAGCAACATCAGTAGTCCAACCCTGGTCTGTACTTTGCTGCCCTGCAAAGAATAAAACCCCCCGTCATCACCTTCACACAGTGGATACTAAAACACAAACCCCAAGCTGTACTGGATCAGAACTCACCTACTCCCACCTCATCATTTCAAAAGCAAGTCATGCCTTTAAAAACAATCCACTCTTTAGCTGTTCTGGAAACAGTTTTAGGGCTTAGATCAAACCAAAATTAAACTGTTCATACTGAACTGTCTTCAGAGCACACCAGCAAGCCACACAGATGTGAATCATGACTCAAGGCAAGTTAGCACCAATATAAAGTCATAACACATTAGTTCTGCATTTGTAATTAATACAAGGGTGGCACAAAGGAACATACACACAACCCCCCTAAAGAAGGAACAAGGTGTACGTTTAGTCAGGTAAGGATTCCCTGGAAGGGATGCATCACCAAGACTTGCCCTGCTGGCTAAAATCTGCCAGGTGGTCCCAGTATTTTCTAGGTCAAAGAAAGACAATACTGGAGTGAGTGGCTTTCAATTCACACAGGAATGCTAATGGCAGTATTTTATTTTTGTCAACTTGAGAAAATTTGGGTTTGTCTCTGAATTGACTGTCTAATTCCGTCTCTGCTGCAGGGTTTTGGGGCCAGATATGCTAAAACAGACATCCATCTCTTCCAACAGTCAATAGTCAGATGGAAGCAAAAGTGCTCCCTCATTTCCATTTGCAATACTGGCTGATTGGCCCAGTCCATACTGGGAATAACCCCTGGAACTGGCAGTGCTGCCCTACAGCACATGGGCACACCTCAAGCTTCCTGCAAATGCTGGCACACACCCTTAACTCCGAAACATGGACTGACTTTTGTTTACATGGAATTACTAAGTGCAACCCAGCACTTACAGCACACAGTTTATGCTGGAAGCAGCTGCAAACCACATTCATTCTCATGCACTGCTTCCTATTCTGAGGTCAAACTGATGTATTCTGCCTAAGGATTTTTACACAGTACAAAACACCCTCTTTAAAAAACAAGTTAGTTATTTTCTTGTTATTACACCATGGCAACACCCACTCAGAGAAGACAGCTCTCCATGGCTGCTGCCCTACAGTTCAGGCCTGGTAACAACACAACCCCACCCCTCAGGACAGCTGTGATCAACAGGGTAAATGAAAATATTCTACAGCAGCAATAATTTTTTTTGTGTTTCAATTAACAGCCTGGAAGTCAAACAACTCTTCAAGGGTCATTTCCTCAATGAGAACCCAGCTATTCAGGACCAGTAGAGCCAAGGTCAAAGTATCTGCTGGTAAGTAGAACACACCAAGTGTCTGGAAGGCAGGTTAAACAGTTTTTCTTTCAGCAGTCAGGACACCAGCAGCATGTTCCCACTTCAGATGGTCCCAGCTGTTTGCTACAGGCCAGTCAGAAAACAGCACTTACAATAGTTTTAGTTTTCCTTACAAGAAAGCACATCTGTTACACGAACAGATGGTCCGTGAGTCCACCCCACTGCAAAAAAGCACCCGTGCTGCCCAAGACCTGTGTCCCAGAGTTCTGTGGAGCACCCCCAGAGAATCCCCTGGAGACACAAGGGGTTTGTTATGCCAGGGAAAACCCAAACCCACTGCAACACAAAGCTGTAAGTAGAAACACAAAAAAAGCAGTTAAAGAAAACCTCCCCAGCAAACCCCAGACAAGAGGGAAAGGCCTGCTTTTGGCAAGAAAATGCCCAAGCTGTGCCAAAAAATACATACCCGTCTGTCGATCTTATCACCCTGCAAGTTACACACACATTACTGGAGAACCTTCAAGTGGAACATAGTTCAGAAACATCCCCCCAGTTCCTTCTATTGTTTAGGACCCGAGAGCCAAAGTTTTACTGACTCAAATTTACCATACATAAAAATGCCAGGAAGATAAAAATGAGTACTGGCTCTTCTGAGCTAAAGCAGCTGAAAGAAGTCACATGAAGGAATTCAAAATTCCAGCCAGTATTCTCACTTGCAGGAAAAGTCCAATTACCACCAGAGTAACTAGCTCCTTACTATTCCATGTGCTTTCTTCCCCAGACAGTTCTAACAAAGGGGAATGTCACAAAGGAGGTATGGGCTAAGACGGGAACTTCCCTCACCAGGCATCTGCCAGGCCAGGTATTAACATGTTGAACAAGTTCAAAAAAACCTTTTAGCCTTTCATAACGAAGGCAACAATCAATACATGAGAGCCTGCTGTTTTCATGATGTTGCTAGTTAGCAGGCCCAGGTTAAAAACCAAATGGGCACTTCTTGTACACAAAAACATCATGACCGGGGATCCTGTCAGTTGGCCTTGTCTCTTAGGCCAAGTTTTGGGGTTGGATGCTTCAGGGCATCTGAGGGCAGGCAGCATCAAAAAGCCATGTGATGGAAAAGCAAGATTTGCTGCTGTTCTCCTCCGTGTGAAGCACAGAGTGTTTTAAGCAGTGCTTAAAAACCATCTGCAAAAGAGAACCCTCCTCGTTAGGCACCCTGTGTCCCTGCAATGCCCCTGTCCAGGAGCAGCATCCCCCGGGCCACCCGGAGCTGTATCCCGAGGGTGCAGGCACAGCCGTACCTGGGAGAGGATGTTGGTGCACTGCTGCAGCAGGGACACGGGGGGGTTGCCAATGCTGGTTGCCAGCTGGACCCTCAGCAGCTGCTCTTTCAGAGTGGCGTTCTCCTGCAGGGCATGGGCCAGGGCCACGGCAGCACACCAGTTGGACAGGGAATCCGTGGAGAAGAGGCCCCCGCACAGCAGCTGACCCGCCGAGACAGAGTTACCTGTAGCTAGCAGAGAGGCCAAGAGATTAAAACAAGCCCCAGAAACAGCCAAGTATTTAGGACAGCATAGACTTGAAACCCGGGAGGAAAAAACCCCCAAAACTAGTGAGGTTTTACAGCACTCGCCTGCCCTACCGTCAATGGTGGATGGCAGCAGCGTGGACACGATCTCTCCTTGGCCTTTTTGGTTTTTGTAGAGGAAGCACTGGAAGCAGTAGAGAACAGCACAGCGCAGCACAAAGGGCTGCCTCTCGTTCACCATGGACATCAGCAGGACTACGATGGCAGGCCTGCGGGGAAGGAAGGCAGAGCCACCAGAACAAACGTGTGAACACAGACAACCTCAGTTACAATTTGAAGGGTGTTCCACAGGTAAGGAAAGTGATCTTGGCCTACCACTGCATCTAGAGCCATTTTAAACACAGCATTAAAATACCAGGTGTTACTCAGAATTTTTTTAGTTACTTAAGACACAGAACAGCAGATGGATTATCTATCTTCCTTGCCTCCAAATGCTCTTGTAGACTGTCCTTTGGCTGACAGGAGCAGCTGATCCTAATTTAGGAAATTCTCTGCTATTGCTCATTCAGTTTTCAGGTGCCACCAAATATAAATTCTAGGCCTCATCTCTGTACAAACACACCTGACACCTTCATGCTGTACCCAATACCCCCCACATGAACTCCAAGGTGTTGCTCCAGATCGTAATTCCAACTCTGAATTTAAACAATCCTTTGCATTAGACTGTCATGAGCTGTACCAATACACACTACCAGGGTTAAACACTTTCCCTCCCCTACCTTGGTGGATTAGAAGGTGCATTTACAGAGGCAAAGTAGTCTTGATTGGTTTGGCATCCTCGGATGACCTCTGATACAGTATTAATGGTCTAGGGAAAGGGCAGAGAGAAAAGTTAAAGATACTGAAATGTGAGCCATCATCTACCACCTAGACCACTTCAAGTTATTCAGCCTGACCCTGACAGCTCAGTATGTAAAGGCCTCAGCACAGATCAGTGCAGTAAAACCACTGCACATGAAATCAAAGCATTTACCAGCTGTGAAACACTGAGCTAAGGTTAAGGGACAAAGAGCTCAGGTGGCTCTACCACACCCAGTCACCTCCAAACTTAATTTTTTCTGCCAGATCAGTTTTGCTACCTGAGCCAGTTCAACGGGACACCTCAAAGCAGTGAAAAGGTGAAACCTTTTAAGGAACAAAACTGCAACAGAGTAAGCAGCCCACACTCAATCCACTGCTGACAAGGCTTTCTTTCTAGAATGTAAAATTCCTCATCATTGGAAGCCTGCCAAATAAGAACACTTGTAGACTCTCATAAGAGAGAAACAATAAAAAAACCCACCCCCAAACCAGGAAAACACAGATCAATTCAGCTGCTCTGGGATATGCTGAAATCCAGCAGAAAGAGTAATCAAATCCCAATCCTTTCTGGCTGCAGAACACAATGTAAGTGACTCTCCCATTTATGCTGCCCACACAGGAAGCTGACACCTCTGGCCTCTGAAATACTTGCTTAGCAAATACTCCATTTGTCTCTGCAGCAATGGGTCTCCCTGTAGACTGCTGTTATCGGCCCTTTGGTTGCCCCCATCCTGCCATCCATTTGCCCCTCTTACCTCTGTCAGGATGTCAGCAGGAACCCCAGTTGCCATGAGGATCGTGCAGAGCTGCTGTAACAACCCGCAGTGGAACATGGCCTTCTGACAGCTGCTCGTGGCACCAGGAGGGTTTGTGGGAGACACCAGCACCCGCACGAGCTGGAAAAAAGGGAAACGTTCCCATGTGAAGAGAGCCCAGGACATTGTGAAATGCAAAACCAAGCTCATTTGAGGTTTAATTGTCAAATAGAATTGCTCCTCACAATGGAGGCTGGAGAAAGCCAGACTGTGAACCTCACTGCTACCTATGGCTGCTCCATTAGGAGTTTCATACGGGGGATTCTTTACACAGAACACCCCTGATTATGTTTGACCTTAACTCGCTGCTACAGCTCAGGTTACACGAAGCTGTGTGATAGAGCAGCCATTACAGGCCACCTATGGCAGTGCTGGTGCTGAAAGCAGCACAGCTCACGAGCACTGGCAGCTAATTCTAAGCCCAAGGGAACACAGGAGTTTCACAGCTGTGATGTGACACTTCACCACAAGGGAGCTGACAAAGGGCTGGCACTGGTGCTTAGGAGTCAGAGCAAGGGGTTTACCTGCAGCATTAGGTGAAGATTAGTGACTTTCTGTGCAGACCACCCACAGTTGTCATCTCCCACCTCAAACCAAGGCTTCATCCGCTGAATGTAGGAGCCTTCTTTGAAGAAGTTCTGATTAGAATTATTATTCTTCAGCAAGTTTTGTAAGAGGAGGAGACAGTCTTCCACTACTATTCCTGATGAGAGCAAGAAAAGAATCTGAGTGAAGAGATGGAAACAAACTAGTTTCCCCTTGCAGGCAGGATGTGTTAGGTGGAACAGAGAGCACACTTCTGAGCTCTTCATTCTTAACACGTTACACTTGGATCAAGAACTGGGCACCTCACAAATTTAGAAAATAATCCAAGGACACTCTAAATTAAACACATTGGTGTTGATCCGGCATATTCCCAAGGAAATCATAGTTGTTTTTCTTTCACAAGTCCAAGGCAAATTTCCAGAGCACATACAGCTCATGGTCAAATGAGTAGGAATGGGAAAAACCTCAAACAAAACCTCACCATCACTGTGTCCTGATGTTCACCTACTCTAGAGTCAGACTACACTGTCTCTATCATGTGCACTCAAATGAAGTTCCTCCTGAACTGCACTGTGGTTCCAAGGCAGCAGTTTCTTCCTGGGTTACACAGTCATTCTCTTCTACCACTGGTTACATCTTCAGTTCATTTCAAAGCTATTTTCTAGTTTGTGTTACCCTCAGATAGAGGTTCCTCCTACCAGAGGAACACATGTAGGAAGGGAGAAGCAGAGAAGCCTTAGCACTTAGGAATTTACATACCAAGTCCCCTAAAATTATTAACTGCCTAAAAATAGCAGCTTTAAATCAAAGGTTTGCTTAATATTTCCATGCCAACATACCTGGAATAACTGAGCTGGAAGAGGAGCATTAGCTGCTCCTGCAGCCCACAAAAAGGTCATGTTACTGAAACAAATGGTGTAGTAAACTCCAACTGATTGTCAACTCATCGTGCGTTGCTAGTAAAAAAAGAGCCCCTAAGTGCTGCACTGTTTTTGCTCATTTTTAAATTCTTTATCCCAACAGGTAAATCACTTGGCAAGGAGCTGACCAGAAAACTGAAGTTATTCGAGCAGCTGAAGGAACTCAGCAAGTTGTTATTTCCAGCCACTCCAAGCATCCAAGGATCTCACAGGAGGAGTGCAGATGCTGAACTCAGTAAGTGGCAAATGCAGCACATACATGTGACACTGCCATTCCAAGTCCATATGTTCCCAGGCCTGAGCCAAGCAAGAACACATGAACTCACTCACACATGCTCAGGGAGGTTAACTGGTGTTTTAACTGTCAGTTTTGAGGAGACACAGAAGCCCTGCCACTTGGTCCATCTGGTTTTCCTTGCTTTGTTACAACCAGTGTAAGTTTTGATCCCTCTACCCACCGACCCAGGTCCAATGACCCACGTAGGGGTAGGAAGGGGTAAACCTAATATAAACACTCCCTAATAGCTGGTGCAGAAGCACAAGACTGAGTTTTAGACTTTACCTCCATCGCTGTTTCCTTCCTCTGTTATGATATCCAGAAGTCTCTCGAAGGCATTTTCAAAGGCAACAATTTTCTGTATGGCTGCATTGCTTTTGGTCAGTTGCTGTAACAACAAGACTCCCTTGACAGGAGGGGGAGAAGAGAAATTCAGGTCAGTTTTTCCAGAACTCCATTGCTTTTCTCAAGTCACAGCCCTTAGAGGGATGCTGAATGAACAGCATAATCCTCAGCCGGGGTTACAGGCCTGGACTTCACCCCCTGCAAGTCAGCACATCTCAAGCCCCACCACAGACACCAGGCAGTGGTTCCCTCATGCCTCACTGTACAACACAGAGGATGAGAGTGGCCCCACAGAACAAAGGGGGAAGTTCCTTCTGTACTTACATCATTCCGTATAACCTCCCTAGAGTCTGCCAGTAAATCCATGAGTCTGGAGACACCTGCAACAAACACACTTTTTTAAAGGACAGCATTAAAAGGTGCAGCTTGTTTGTGCCAGGGGTCTTCAAGACCCTTTGCTCAAGACTCCTCCAGCCCTCTGCCATGACTGCTGAGCTTCCAGCTCCAAGGTCAGCAGCAGTGAATTCAACCACTCACCCATGGGGCTGACAAGAATGATCTGCTGCACTTGGGGGCCTTGCTGCTTTAAAAGGGATGTGAGCAGCTTCACTCCAGGCCAACGAACATGGAAATCAAATTCCTGCAGAGATGGAGAGGAGTATGTTAAGGAATCCATCCCTCAGTATTTAACTCACATACACTGACAGATGCTTAATACTGCTGAAAGCCTAACATGGGTTCCATATGGGAAAAGCACAGTATCATAGTGAAGTTTGACTACCAAGAAAAAATTAGGGTATTTGTCTTGCTCTCTTCAAGTATAATACTTTTAGTTTAGGAACAAAATTTTTAACAGCTGCAAGTGAAGAGGCAGTCCTGGAGGATAAAACCATTGGAAAATGAGTTAAACATAGCACGCTGCAGGAAAGCAGTCACCCTTGCCACTTGAACTCCATCTCAGACATTACTGTCTCGTGATCATTTAACGATCATCTCAGAAATTATCCTCGCACAAGGCACAGCTGCTGCTGTTTGGGGAGCAATAATTTTCATTGTTTCTAATCCAGTATCTAAAACCCTTTCCCAAGTAACAGGATAAGAGGAAATGGCCTCAAAGTGCACCCCGGGAGGTTTAGATTCTTAGGTATTAGGGAAAATGTCACCCCTGAGAAGGTGTTGAGGCATTGAACAGGCTGCCCAGGGCTGTGGTGGAGTCACCACCCCTGGAAGCGTTCAGAAACACGTGGATATGGCACTCGGGGACACGGTTTAGCAGTGAACATGGTGGTGCTGGGTTAACAGTTGACTCCACGATCTTAGAGGTCTCTCCAACCTCAAAGATGCTGTGATTGCACTGCATGTCACCCTGCTTTAAAAGCTGCACTGATGGTGTTCATCCAGGTCAGTCCTGACTCCCCTCCAACCCCACAGTCACTAGATGCCAGCACACCTCACACAGGCTTCACTAGGACAAAACTACTGCTCTCTGCAGCCCAAGTACTCACCTCTACAAGAGTCAGCAGGAGAGTGACATTTTCTTGCTGTTTGATGAAAATCTCTGTGAACTGACTTCCCAAATCATCAACTTGTTTTGCTGAGTTTTCTTCTGTAATAGCAAAAACCAACATATTACAACACAATTGGAGCAACTTCAGCAGCTGCAATTTTTATTCTCACTAAAATAGGGCCAGGGGTGACCAAAAGATTGAGTCACTGCTGTAATGTTAATGGAATTATTTTCAGGACAAACACCAAAACAAGCTGCTCCCAATACAAATCCCCTACATTATTCTAAGTGTAACTTAGAAGTCTCAGAGCAGTCCATCCCCGTGCAGCTCAACTGATCCAGGAGAGCAGCTCCCCACAAGGACCATTCACTGATGTGGAAAAGCAAAGCACAAGTCACACCACTGCTGCACAAACAAAAAACAAATGCAGAAGTATCCCACCAAGTGACAAAACCATGCAGACAGCCTCTCTGCACCACTGCTGTTTTTCTAGGCTGAGTGACAATTTACATAACTGCCCCACAAAGCAATGGCATGTAGGCACTACTGCTTGGCACAGTTAGGGAATGTCAGCTGAAAAACTGAGGAGGAGCAACTCTAATCCCAAGGGAAACAGATTTTTTAATAATAGAAATTAACAGAACACATACAGTAAAGCTAATGAATTTCTGACTAAATCTAAGACTCTTCGGATTTTTCCTCCTATTTGAAGTGCAGGATTTAGAGCCTTATCAAGAAGACATAAACCATTAACAAGTGAGCAGCTATAAAAAGGGTCAAAGGCCACACACCATCTCCAAGCTCTGCACTTGCAGGGGAGGGTATGACAAAACAAATCTGGTGTCAACAACATGAATTCAATTCAATGAACCTAATTCGAACTGTTGGCCACGGGGATTCACTGCAAGGTCCCAGTAACATCTACTTGTTAAGGATTTCCAGTGCAGCACAAGTCTTTTGTTTGGCTTCCCAGACAGCATAGCTGATCATTTCCCATGTCATACAGCTGCATTTCCCCCTTCAGCAGGCTTATCAGTACAGAGCTTACAAGAGGGACAGAGAAGCAGCAACACTCTCCTGTAAGTTTTTTGCTGCAAAAATGATAAAATATTACCAAAAAGGGATAGAAGAGAGGGCAGACTGTTTGCAAAAATAACTGCAGCCTAGGCATGGAGCACCTAGCACAATAAATCCCAGAGTGAGCTCTCTGAAGCTGAGGGTCTTAGCAAGTCTGGCACACTCCTGGCGTACATAAAGGAAAATAAAAACTCCACACAGGTTCAGCTTCTGCACTTGCTGCTGCAGAGTTAAGAGGCAACTCAGTTGCACTGTAGTTTGCTGCAAGCCCAAGAGAGAAAGCCCCAAACCCTAAACATTTTACTTTTAAAATTAAGTCCAAATGTCTCATTTTGACTTTTCCTTGAGCTGAGACTGAACATCTTGTCCTTTTCCCAAGCCCAGCTGCAAATAGCACGTGTTTGAGCTCTTTGTCTCAACTGTTGTCCTTGCACAAGTTCCAGGTGCTAAGGCAAAACCTGAGCAGTAGCCACAGCTTGCACAGCCTCTCTCAGCTTTGCTGTAGTTTATTTACTCTAAGCCAGGATTCTTCTACAAAAGGGCCAATTCACCTTTTTCCTCTCTCAGCTCTTGCTTACTCCTGTCAGTATTTCTTCTGCTCTATTTAGAGAAAAGAGGGAGCTGGACAAAAACAGGCAAAGGGAAACTGCATCTTCCACTTACACGGATACATCACACATCTTGCAACCAGTCTTCTACCCATAACTGCTCTTTGAATCTAGACACTCACAGGGTTCTCAAATAAAAGACATACTTCCATCTAGTAAGATCAGCCCTTAGCAATTCACTAACAAGCAGCACAGCAAACTAGAATTTAATCTTAAAATAAACAGATGAAGTGCATTTTGATAAAATCAGTTTAAAAAAGGAGAACGTGAAAAGAATTAGTGGTGACTTGGAGTAGAAGTGAACACTATTTTAACATGCACTGCTTAAAAAAGACACTGTGAAGGATGCTCACATGCAGCTCATGCATCTGTGCCCAACTTCAGGGCTGCTTGCAAACAAACCCTGTTCACAGACCTCGGCCCATGAAAATCCTACCAGCTCTGGAGCTGCACACTTGTATGACATCCTTATCGAGAGCTTATCATGCAATCTCTAGAGATGTGCTGGCATTCAACATGCCAAGTCACAGGAGCAATCCAACCGGGAACACTTGAGCTCCAAGGAGTAAGTGTAGAGCAGCAGGCAGAATGCTTCCCCTGAGCTCCGGTTCAGCTTTTTACAGTGTCCCTTTTAAGTGCCAGCAAGTGTTACTGGTGTGAGTGGCAAAAGTGAGGAGCTAGAGTAAAGTGCCATATTCATACAAGTAAAGGTTCTTTTACCTTCAGAGTCATCTGTCAGTGCAGATAAAATAAAAAGAAAGAAGAGACAGGTTTACAAGTTGAACAGTTTTCCACACCACACAACCCATGACAGCATAAGCTCGGGTTTCCTAAACAGCCATCCCAGCTTCCTACAGCAGCCCTGGCTCCTTAGGAAAGTTCTTATGGAAGGGGCTGAACCAAACCATCCCTTACTCTTTTAAGAGTAGTGATCTCTCACACATAAGTCTAGTTTGACAATTCTTTGCTCATTTTAAGAGACTGCCAATAACACTCTAGTCCAGTCCATAATCGAGGCCGCTACCACTAACATGGATTCACTAGCACTGTAAAACTCTGCCCTTGTTCAAAACATCTTTCATTAAGATCAGGGAACTGGATGAACAAGGAAAAGAAAGGCAAGTAAGCCATGCAGCAATCTGCTAGTGGTTGAGACTAACAATCGCAGGCCTTTGAGACCAGCTTTGCTGGCAGAGCAAGAAAGCAGCATGGATTTTCACAGCCCAGTTGTACAGTCTGCTTGGCCATCTTGGGAAGGACTGGCACAATCACTCTGTAAAGTGCCACAGCAGGCCTGAAAAGCATCTTCATACTTACATGGTATCATTATCACAGGTACCTGAGATCTTAGATCTAACATCCCTGTTAAATCATCAGATTGTAGTGTCTCATTTGATAGTAACAGCCAGAATTATCCTTGAACAATAACAAACCATTACTTGATTTTTAACTTACAAAACTAGAGAAAAACAATTATCCCATTCCAACCTGACTGCTGTTCACAGAACATAGTTTTTAAAATTAATAAGCAAGAGATCAGTGTTATTTTAATGCAAGCTGCATACAAAATTTTTAGCACTGCCCTAACAGCTACACAGTAACAAAGCAAGTCTCAGCATTAGTAAATCACAGTATTAGAGTTGATGATTTGAACAAAGCCCCAAGGAAAGGAGCCCCACAGTTAATACAACTATTACTACCGAGTGCTTACCTTGCTCCTCCTCTTCTAGGTCATTCGATATTACATT
Source organism: Empidonax traillii (assembly GCF_003031625.1). NCBI lineage: Eukaryota > Metazoa > Chordata > Aves > Passeriformes > Tyrannidae > Empidonax > Empidonax traillii. Next base: position 29,287 of record NW_020956297.1, on the reverse strand, counting down.
GTAGAGAGTGTCCAAGGCATAGCCAATTATTTCAGAATCTGAACTGCAAATGAAAGAACCACTTTTCTTTAATGACTTATTTGCAACTACTCTTACAAGAGATCGCCCTTCTGCACAGGCAGTTCCCTTGGCAGCTTTAGGTCAAGCGAGCAGCACAGATTTGCTGCAGTACCACGGAACTGTGAGCTGGGCAGTCCCTGAGTGAGCCAAACTGCTGTTCTTGCTTCCATACCCCCAGGAGAGCCTCAGCAAGTCTGGGCACACAAGATGACCACAGGAAGCTTCACTGTAGGTACATCTTATTTCCTGAGTCCCCTTCTCCAGCCTGGTCCTCAAGCGTACCAGCAGAAAGCTCTGGGAAGGCTTCAGACCATTCCCCAGAAAGTCACCCAAGGAAGCTGCAGACAAGCTTCGGCACCATCCCACGATGTCAGCCAGAACCCTACCAAAGCTTGGAGGAATGCAGGACCAGCTGTGAATGCTCCCAAACAGGCCAGCCTCTGTGTCACCAACTCCAGCTACACCCAGTTATTACGGGGTTTTGAACTCCAAGCATCCCCATGAATGCAGGGCAGCCTGGCTAACCCCAAAGCACTAGTTCACCTGCTCACACCCAGACCTGCCTCAGGACAGACCTGTTTCTTCTGCATTACCAAGACTGAACCATCTGTAAAGCCTGCACTACAAGCGAGACACAGCCAAGACTCCGGGAGAAAAGTGGAGCCATTTTTCTGCTGCTTGCTTTGGTGCTCTTAAACCAGGAAACAATCAAAGCACAGTTGGTCAAAAAAATAAAAAAAGAGAAAAAGAAACCTAAGATCACAGAGGAAGGCACCTCTGGTTGCAGAAAGGCACCTCACAGTACTTGCATGACTGTGCCAAGTATCTGAAAAGTGCAATGTCAAAAGAAGAGTTCTCGTGCTGATTTGAAGTGCTTGCCCGCACTGCTCTGCAAGGCATACCAAGTAAGGCTCCACACCAAAGACAGATTTACATTTTAGGAGGCTGCTAGGTAGTTCAGAGCAGAGGCCTGAAAAACCACCACACCTTTTAGTCCATGGAAATGGTCTCATCTAGCAGGTATGATCACATCTCCAGCCTGCTCATGTTTTCCCTTTGTCATGTTAGTTCTTCAGTACACTACTACAAAGTCTATGCTTTCCTTTTCATAGAACTGAAACAATTCTACATCTAGTAACACACAGAAGTTTCCTGGAAACCTAAAAACATCCACCAAGCTGTGGCCTTGCTTTTCCTTTCCACTGTTAAGGCACCCTTGTATGGCTGTCCCACACTATGATCTGTGCCTTAGATAAAATAGTTCTCTTAAGTCCACACATTAGGCTCCAAGCTCTTTCAAATGTCACACTGGAATTCAAAAGCCTTCTAATACATGTAGAGACCAAACATTAAAGATCAAGTTGGCTTCTCACTGCCGTGCCTTTTCTCACACCAGCAGTTCAGTGGTACTGGCCTATTCTACAGTCAATGCCAAGGTTTTTTCCAAATAATCCCTAGTGGGATGTAGTAACATCCAGACAGCAAGCGAGTAGAAGTCCTCTACCACATGCTACCTCATAATGCAAAATAAACACATGGCGTAAGAACTCTGGTGTAAGAGTCTGGCAGATGTAAAGCTGACTCGGGCCGCAGGATGCTGATGCTCGGAGCTGGAACACTAGTCCAAGAAGCCAGTTTACTAGAGAACGAGTTTTAAACACTCAAGCAGGAGACAGAGCTTCAGGCAATCGAAAACTGTTTAATGAGTACAATGCTGCCTTCCATTTAGGAAATGGTATATTGCTGCCACAGGATAAAGGCTATAACTAATTTGAAACAACAGCCCCAAATCCAAGGACAGAAATAAGAACAGGACATGAGAAACACCTTCACTTATCAAATTAAACCTTCTATAATCTTAAACTTCACAGCAACACAGTCAATGTACACAGCCAGCACATGAGTGACTCACATGAAAACAGTGACATGTGAGAAGACACCTCGAGTCAGTCATTGACTTCTCTTTTCTCATCCTAAGCAGTTGCACTGCAAAGCAAGTGAACAAGAGGCGGAAAAGAGCATTTTCTACTGCTGCGTAAAGCTTTAGGGTGCCTCAGGTGGACACTAGAGAGGTGCAAAGGTCACACACCAAAACAGCAACCACAGCACTGCCCTCTGTCAGCCAACCTGCCTCAGTTCAATATGCCTGTCACACTGGGCACGGGGACAGTGAGCCTGGGAGTCACTTAACCAGTTATTCAGATGAGCTGGCTTGGACCCGTGTTGAAATAATCCCAAACCCCTCACCTCTACCATCACTGACAGCAAACAAAGCACTCCAGCCCCTTTAGCGCTGGTCAGACACAGGGCCTGCAACGCTCTGTCGAGTACGCCAGGGCACACAACGCTGGGCCGGCTGACATGCCGCCAACAGTAAATCAATTTACCAACATCTTGTGGCACACAGCATTTCTGCAGCTGAAAACCCCAAACAAACATGTATTTAATGTTTTTTTTGAGCTGCAGTCTGAGTCACAGAAAACATTTGCAGGGGCCCAGGATACTCAAATTCCCAAGGATCAGCTAGAGGCCAAAAAGCATAGAAAAGCCCCAAGGCCCTGCCCTGAGGGGCTTGGTTTGGCATCTCAGGTAGGAGATGGGTAAAGCCCCACCTCCTTTCTCCAAGTTCAGGTCTGCCCTCAGGAGCAGAGAAGTGGATGAAAGCAAGGCTCCTCAACCTAGTTTTTCTGAAGGGTTTCCCCATCATATCAGTGACAGTTACTCCTCTAACCTTCCCTTTCACTGTTTGCACCAGGTCAGACATTCAACTTCAATTAGCCAGGCAGTGCAATAGGAATAGCATGGACTCACCTAGACAGCAGCCCCACACCTTCTTCCCAGCTGGCATAACTGGCTGGGCAAGGAAGGCCTCAACCAGCAGCCTCGGGTTGAGCGCTGAAGGGTTTCATGTCCTACATCCATAACTAGAGCAAGAGGCCTCCTTCCAGACACACAACTGCTGCTTCCCTACCTGTCCTTTGTCTGGGCATCAAGAGACACACACTTGTCCTTCCCATGTATGCACAGCCAGGTATTCCATGTAAGACCTTAAGGCTGTTTCATATCAGTTTATCAGTTTAATGGTTCAAACCCCGATGGAAAGACTGTCCCAGTCCGAGCACTGCAAACAGGTTCCATGTTACAACCCATGCGTACTATCAAGTACGGCCATGCAATCAGCTGCAGAGATAGATAACCTATTTCAAACACTGGACTGCACAAGTACTACAAACTGGGCCACCCAGAGCATTCAGACTAATGTCATCTGTCACAGCAGCAGCCCTGGAATCCTGCTCTCCTGTTAACCTGAACCCCTCAGTGTCAGTGCCTGAATCATTCTACCAATTCATTTTCTAGCACAGCAGCACAAACACACCCCTGTTGACTTCATTCACTTCCTCTTAATTGTGCCTACTGTACCTTTTGCCCAATAACAGGCTGATCTGGGTTATTTCAAAACGTGTATTTAATTAACATTGTCATTTTGGTCTCGCCTTCCCACAGTACTGAAAACTAACCACCGAGAAGCATGAAGACACTTTGGTACTACCTTCACTCTTGAGCTGGTGTTTCTGTCCCTCATCCAAGACCTGGAATCCTGTCCTTATCCCCTCTGAATATGCTCGGATAAAGACAATCATCACAAGAAGCCAGTGACAGGAACTGTTAGAAACACTTCCACGCCTTGTCAGTCCAGAGCACCGAGTCCGTATTAGTTGTTTCAGCAGAAAAGGGTCACGTCACTAGCCAGAGGAGGCTGCAGCACTCACCGGTCTGTCTGGAGAACATGGATGAGGTGTTCCATGGCCTGTATGCCGACTTCCAACCGGTATTTCTGTTCGGAGAAAAACAGAGTTGTCAGCGGTCGAAGCACGAACACCAAACAAGGCTTTTTTAGTAGTACATGTCAAAGGCACGTCAAATCCACGCGGCTCCTCGGGAAGTTGGCAGTTACCTTGGATAACGACTTGAGAGCACGAACGGCGTCCCTCCGGTCATCCAGCAACGTGGACGAAGCCACCCGGTCGCAGAGCTTCTGGATCTGGAAAGGTACGTAACACCCGGGCTACAGTGGCAGGGCAGGACCGCGGGACGGGCTCCCGACACCCGGCCCGGGCTCCGGCACCGCACGGGAGAGCTGCCCCCTTCCCACCCCGCGGCCCCGGGCACATCCCGGGCCTGGCAGCGGGGCCGGCACCGGCAAGGCCGGCGCGGCCCCGCGGGTCTGCCCGGCCCCCCAGCGAGCCCGCTCACCGTGTCGGCGCCCGAGGGTTGCGGGCCGGCGCTGGGGCCGCCCATGACGCCCCGCAAGAAGTTCATGGCGGCTCGGCCCGGCCCGGCCCGGCCGCTCCCGCTCCGCCACCGACCCCCGCGGAAGCGCCGCCGCGCCTGCGCTGCCACGTGGCGCCGACGCGGCAAGGGCGGGGCGGGGCGGGACAGCGGGGACACGCTCCGGGAACAGCGGGCAACCCGGCCCTACCGGCACCTCCGCGCTCCAGGAGAGATCCCAGCCCTTAGCGCACTTCCCGGCCTCGCTCGGCATCCACGGCTTGACCTGCATTTCTAGTTAGGGGGAAAAAAGAAAAAAATCCCAAAGGGGTGTGAACAGCAGGGTCAGCTCGCAGAACGTTTTGTGATGTACTGGCGCCCAGGGACAGACAGATGTGGGCAGGTGCTGGGGGCATTAACCTGTCTGAAAAACAAACCCAGCACGTCCCTGTAATCCAGTTCCCCGAGGCTTCTCAGAGGTCTGTGCACCCAGAATAACCCCAAGACTTGCAATTCAGAAATTCGTCTTAAGAGTAGCTAGCACTTCTTTATTTTAACTACATGTAGAAAAGCACTATTGTGTTTTTGAGACTCACTCACCTTAGAGATAAACAGAAACTTACCCCAATAACACCGATGGCTCGGTCCAAGGGAAGGGCACCAAGTAGTTGAATTTCTTTCAGACGCTGAATTTCCCCACACTGGACACTACCACAGCACTTCCTGGATTCCTGCTGAAGAGCAGCAGCCAAGGACCATCACTCCAAACCCTTCAAGCACTGCATCTGCACACCAGCTCCCTGTCTGATGCTGCCCTCCTGATGGTTACTGGTAGGATTTGGCAGTGTTTGCTTTATTCTACATATATAGTTAAAGCAGTTTTATTTCCAAATACAGCAAACGAGCACAGAAAGCTCCAATTACGATAGTCAGTTCCTAAAATTGGTTCGTGTCATTCCAGGGAGAAAACCCCTCTCACAGCACAATTTAAATTTGGATCTTCAAGGATTTGGTTTTTCCCAACTAGAGAACAAAGTCAATACTTTACTTTGAAACATGTAACTGAAAGCAAACATTTACTCTTTCTATATTCTACAATTAATAGCTTCCTCCTCCATCTCAGGCACCAAAAATCAATGTGTTAGGTGTAAAAAGATGAAATACCACAGCAGTTATTACAAAATAGGGTTCTGTCAGGCACTTACCTTCATTTCTAACTGCACTTATTGTAGCATCAGGAGATGAAGGCCTGAGCACCTCCAGCCCTTCAGGACCCACCCAAACATCACAGTTGACCCGTTTTGCTTTTCCATTGCCCCTGTTTTTCCCCTGTACAGACACCACCCAGCACATGGCCCCAGAGGGCTTTTATCTTGCTGGGCAAGGTCTGGTCACCAAAGTAAGCAGGTGCTTTACAGCAGCCACAGCTGGTCAGCTGCTGTGTGAGCCACAGCAGGACAACTCCAGCCTGCAGTCGCCTCACACCGAACCTGCGCTGGGCATCCCTGGCTCCGCTTCTCACTTCCCCTCCCAGCAGAGCATCTGGAGCCAGGTCACTCACAACTGGCCCAGTCTGGAAATTCCTAAGTTCCTCTTATAGTGTTCAGTAGCAGCAAAATAAGGTGATGGTTTGTTTTGGTTTTTTTTTCCTCAAAGAAAACTTAAGCTCCTCTCCTAAATCAAAGGGCTTCAGATACCACTGAGCTAAAAAGAAGTCCCCCCCGCCCTTCCCAACAGGGATGGTTGAAGGTATTCATCTTTCTGACCCAGTGCACACACCAGAACTCACCTGGAACACTCAAGTCAAGCATAAGGAGAGTCTGCTCCTTACCAAGAAACAAACAAACAAACAAAAAAACCAAACAAACAACCAAACAACGTTTTTCCACCAAAGAAATTCATTTATTTCTAAGTATTTCCATACTTACACATACAGCCCACAGGAAAGTAAGTGAGTTACTTGCAAAAGATATGTTTGACACACCCCAGCTACCCTCTTGGAGATACAACACACTACAAGGGGCAGCTTTTGTCACCTCGGAAAGAATTATTTGATATTTCACCTCCAATCTTAGCTTATTTTATATGCCACCGTAACTCCAGAAAAATCCTGTTTCAGCAAGAAGCCCTAAACTTCAACCTGAGCTACGGATGGGGGCACAGCTCCGCACGGACCCGCAAGGTATCCTAACACTGACAGCACCCCTCGCTCTGCAGGCGGCTGGAGACCTCGGTCCAAGCGAAACGCAGCTCCGGTCCGGCAGTACAGAGCCGGGGAGGTGTCAGCAGCCAAATTCCCCAGGCAACACACTCCCGGCGAGCTCGTGCCGCGCTCCACGGTGGACAGCGGTGCCTTGACCCCGACGCGTACCTAGAACAGAACGAGAGCAGTCAAACGAGGAGCAAAGAGCAGAGCGCCCGCTACCTCCTTACCGCCGCTCCCGCCGCCATTGCCGCTGCTTCCGGGACGCCCCCGCTTTCCGCCCACGGGAAATACGCGCGAGAGGATGACGTCACCGCGGGGAGCCTCCGCCCCCTCGCGACCCCGGCCCCTCGCGGCCCCGCCCGCGCGCTCGCCCCGCGCAGGCGCGCGCGCGCACGCACGCACGGGACCGCGGACGCGCGCCCTCCCCCGCCCGACTGTGACATCGCTGCCACCGCCGCGCCCCGCCCGCCCCGCGCTGCCCTCGCCCGGGACGCGCTGCCGCACCGACACCCTCGCCGCGCCCGGCACCGAGCAGCTCCCGGCGGCGTGCGGGGAAACACGCCCCGGCCCCGCGCCCCGAGATTTCTGTCGCTGAGGTGAGTGAGGGGCGCAGGGATCGCGGGCGGGGTAGGCCCCGCCGCGGGCTGTGGGAGGTGTGTGTGTGGCGGGGGTGACCGTTGAACGGCCGCCGCGCTGAGGGAGCGGCGCGCGCCGCGCTGAGGGAGCTTTGGGAGCGAGGCTGAGCGAGAGGCGGGAACGGCGCGCGCCGCGCTGAGGGGAGCGGCGGGCTCGGGGCTGAGGGCTGAGGGAGCGGCACCCGGAGCGCCGCCGTGCCCTGCGCCGCACGACCCGCCCGCCGGCTCGGTTCCGATCGGGGCTGGGGGGTGGCGGCTTTTGTTCGCCGTCACCTTGGCGGCTCTTCCGCCTCGCCCCGGGCGGCGCGGGGACGCCGGGGAAAGGCGCCCCCAAGCCCGCGGTGCTCGATGCGGGCTGCGGCGCTGGGCCCAGCCGGCCCTCTCCCGGGTCGCCGCGGGGATCGATCGCCGTGCAGGTATGTGGGCTTTGGCGCGGACAGCGGGCCGCTCCGCCCGTTTCGCTCGGACTGCAGAGCCAGCCTTAGCTTCTCGAGCTCGGCTCGGCGGGCCCTCTGCTCTCCTGCAAGTTAGGACTGCCATGGCAGCGCCGGCTCTGAGGCCTCCTCCAGCTCTGCAGACCTCACCCTTCTCCGCTCCCCCTTTCCCCACTCATAACCGGGACCACTCTGTTTTCACACAGAGTAATATGGCAGAAATTGTTCGAGCACGTTTTATTCTGCAGAGCTGGATGCCTTGAGTAGATGTTGTCCGAGCTGCTCTCATTTGTCACCTGAGCTGAGCTCAGTGTGTTCTCAGGCTTTTGTCCCCCTTCCCCTCAGAGGTCACTGCAGTTGCAGTGTGGGTACCCAGAAGCATATCCACAACAAAGCTTTTAAATCCCTTGGATAGCTGGGTGAACCTGGGTCTTGAGCTTGGTGCCGAGCACCACTACATGAAAGAACTATCATAGGAGAGAACAACAGCATATGAGATTATTGTTTGATTTCGACTAGAAAGACTTAGTCATTCATATAGATTTTGTTATTGTAGCCTTCCATGCTGGTTTGGCAGTTCCCAAGCCCTCTATATGTTCTGCATACTTCAAGTTCAGTGTGCAAATGTTCTGCTTCAGTACAGAAAGCAGTGTAAAGATACCCAAGGTACTTTTGAGCTGTTGAGAAATAGGGTAACTTACATCTGTCCATACTCAGGTTTCTTGAGGTATTATGTCTGTTACTGTAGCATTGCAGGATTTGTCAACTTGGATTCTGAGCTGAGAAGTTGTGGTTGCTGACAAACCGGTGTTGCTTTAGCTCCCGGAGTTGATTTATCATTAAGGAGACTTTCTGAGTCCATTGTGACATCTTTTCTGTGAAAACTGGCTTAAACTGAAGAGAAAACCAAGTGAGCAGGCCATCCATCTGCTTGGCTGCTGGTACCCGTGGGAATAACATGTTTTCTTTCATGGAACCAAGGTTTCAAATTAGGCCTCTACTGTCACACTTAGGATTATTTCACAGCACTGGAAATGTGCTGAGGAAACGCAGTGCCTTAAACACGGTGTTGGATTTGAGTCTTCCTTCTACTGTAGCAGTTGTGGTACTGGATATCATTGCTATTGAGAGTGTTTGACAAATGAACTGCACTGCGACTCAAATAACATGTGAAAAGATGAATATGTCAAACTAATAGATGTATCTGATGAGATACTAGAAGAAGGGCACTGCATTTGGTGTTGGATGATGACATACATAGGGGTAGAATGGCTTCCCCAGAACAGGTCACTGCTCTTGCTGCAGTTCGGGTGGGTATTGGCCCTTTTGGGTGGCACAGCTGAACTGCCCAGAAGCTGGTCCCCTATGGTAGTTGTGGGCCTAAAATACAGGGCGCTGTTAAACTCCTCCCAAAAAACCCCACCACAAACCAAAACCAAACCAACCTTGCAGATCAGCATGATTTGAAAGAGCTGCACACTGTGCCTTGGGGCTCAGCCAGCTCAGGTGGTAGCAGATTAGGTAAAGGAGATCATAAAGTAAAGGGAATCTGGTAGATCACTCAGCTCTGCCGGGCCTTACTGCAGGTGGAGGATGATCTTACCTTGCAGGCCATGACAGAGGGAAGGTGGTTTCAGTACTGAAATGGGCTGTTGGAAACTTCTGATTGCTCTTTCTGAATTCTTTTCCTGGCAGCTGATGCTAACTTTACTTTTCCATGGGGTACCTGCCAGTCTCTACAGGGCTGTACTCAGATGCCAGCTGGACAGTCAGCTGCCCGTTGGACTTTTACCTTTATTCAGGGTGTGGCTGCTCACACGATGTGTGACAGTGGTGGGATCTCGGTCACGCCTATGGGCTGCAGGAGCAAACACACTCTGTAAAGTGTTAATGGCTTGTCTGCAGTAGGAAACACGGTTTACAAGTGGTAATCTGAATTCAAGAGAAACCTGTCCAAGATGGAGCTGCTCTCCCCTTCCCTTCTGTTTTCCCTGAGCTCCTGTGGTATGGGAAGTGACACGGTGTCTCTTGTGGCTTTGCTGAGTGTGCTTATGGTGTGGGGAGCAACTTTCTGATTTGCAAGAACATTTTACCCAATTTTTTTTTTCAGTTAAACGCTAAATTCAGATCTGATCAGTAGCTTGGACAGGAGCCACGCTGTTGCAGATTTATGTAAAAGTATAGCTTGATGTCTGTATGCTTTAGTTATGGACAAATGCTATGGATGAACAGTTCAGAGGGTAAAATTTGCTTGTTAATAAAACAAGACACTCTACTTGTTTATAGTTCGTTATTAAAACGAGCGGTGGGGCCCACATCTCTCTCACAAAGCTTAGAAGTTTGTCTCGACGGAGGTTACCTTCAGCTTCAGGTGGCACTTTCTTGAGCTGCTGTCAGAACTCGGTTCAGACTTTCAGCATCACTGTTGTTGGTCTGTCTTGAAACAGGATGGAAGTGGTTTTGAACTACCTCTTTGGGCACAACCCAAGACTTAGTGCCCAAGTTTATTCTCTGGATACCTAATGAGCACGTAGGCACCATTCAGTAGCTTAGTCATTGCCTCAGGTAACGGTGCCTTGCCACAGAGACTTGGTCACGTTTCTTCTTTCTCTGGCCAGGGGAAAGAACAGCGGCGATGCTTGTGTGTGCTATAGGGGTAGAGGCTTCTCCAGTGCGCCAGCTGCTTACTGAGCACAGTGCGCGCCAGGGCACGCTGACTGCTCAGGGCCCAGCCCTCTGCAGGGCTTCAGAACTGCTGCTGCCCCCCTCTGCAAACTAAGGGCTCAGGAGCTGGGCTTTGGGGTTTGGCTGGGTTTTTTATTTAGTTGTAGGAACAAGCACGGCTTAATAAAGTTCTGTGTGTAAAGATGATTACAGGCTGAATGAATTTTCATGCTCTCACCTCAGCGCGGACAGGAGAGATTATTGCAGCAGTTGATTCTCTCATGCCTCAGCACAGCGATCCTAATTTGAGTGAGCCCTGTGTCATCCCTTCAGCCCACAGCAGTTTCATCTCCTTGCAAGGGCTGACTTTGTGCTTTATTTGTCACAGCCATCCAAAGATGTTAAATAAATCTCAGCACTACCCTGCAGTTGCTCTTTGGAGGAAAACATCCTTTCTGCTTTTGTTCATTTGCTTAGCTTTGCCTGCAAATAACAAATAATTCCTGTCCGTGCCAGTTCTCCCATTGTTTTTGTTCTCTTGAAAGAAATCCCACCTGTAAAGTTGTTGTTCTGAACCTGTGTCACACCTATCGAAGTTGCAGGCAGTATTGCACTGGCACAAGTGCGTGCTCCTTCAGTTTTTGAGTTGGGTCCCTTGGGTTCCTCACCTCTGAGTTTTGTTTAGGGCTGAGGGAGATTGCGTGTTTCATTTAGTCGTCCAGCTTGCCAGTTTATTGCAAGATCTGTCCTGTGGCTGCTGGTTCTCCTTAGATCAAGAACACACTGCAAATCCTCTGTGCCTTCCTGGCAGCACAGGAACCAGAAGTACTGAAAGGGTGGAAATGACATCTGTCAGTGAATTATGGCAGCCCGACATGGGCAGGATTACCTGTGGATGGGCAGCAATTGCAGGGCTGGTTGTGTTACTCTGTGCGTGTGGCTTATCTAGTCATGTGCATGGGGGAGGGATTTTTGGACACTACAGTTGCACTATAAAGAAACAAGCAGATAAATGTGTTTGATTTCTGGCGATTGCCCATTCCAGTTTCAGTATTTTGTTTCTGGGCAGTGTGTACATGAGTGCCTTGAGCCCTAAGTTCTCATTAAGACACTTTCCCAGTGGCTGCTCAGGCTGATCTAAGAATGTAGCTTGTTTCATTCAAGTGGGAAGAGCACTCAGGATCTTCTTTTTTAGCTGTTATTCATATTTGCTTGAGTATGTACTGAAGAAAATAGGAAGTTATAGAGTATATGTGTTGATGGGGCTGCCCTTGGTGCCTGCTAAGTTGTGAAGGTACAGTTCTTTGTAAGTTTGGCCTCTGTAAACTTGAGGGTGATGCCCTGAGGTTTGACTTCGATTTCACTGGTGCCTTTACCTCAAAACCCCTTGGGCCTGCTAAGACTCAGTTCCTTGACTTTAAGGAGGTTCTTTACTAATTGGGACATGTGGAGATTTCAATCTTTTGGAAACCTGTTTTCATGGTGCCCGTGCTGCTATCAAGGAGTACCTGCTGTTTTATTTTACTGCCTTATAATGACCTGGGAGACTTTGAACAGTTCATTAAGCCTCTTCTACCCCTACTGAGATCTCTGAAGAGAGAATGAAATAATACTGAGACAGGTGAGGAACTGTAGAGGCACCCTTTAAAATACTGTGACTGTGTGATGTAAATTGATAGCACTGTCACTGGAAACATGGAAGGGGGCACAGTGCTCCCATCTGTGAGCACTTAAGCAACTTCTGTTTGAAGTCCATAGGGAAGAACTGGCTGTGTGTGATCATTGCATACCTGCCTCTTCCAGATTTTCTGAAAGGTTTTGGCAGCCCTTCCGGAAATGGGACAACTTCCAGTAAAGAAAAGATGTAGTGTGATACAGATCTCATGGAGTGGAATGACTTGTCACAGATTATTATGTTTTGTTCCTTGGGGCATTTTCAGTGTTCCTTGAGGTATGCCAGCAATGTGTTACCAAATGTACTTTGCTTATTGCTATGTTCATAGTCATGTATGGTGGCTATCATCTGCTTTTTAATAACTTCTTTAAAAAAAACCTGACGAAGCCCCATTTTTGTGTGTTTTCACAAGGACTGGTGGTGAAGATCCTGTCACCGATTTTGTGTTCTTCATCTGCTTGGGGGACAGGGGATGAAAAAAAAGAATAGTCTCACCTGTAGAAAGTGAGATGTCCTTGTTCTTTTAAGGCTGGTTTCTCACTAAAATTCCTATGTGCTGCCATTGCTGTAGTATGAGTCATGTTGGGAAGATCCTCAAATTGCTCAGATTTTGTTGTCTTTCCTTTGTTCCCCATTTGAACACGCTCAGGGCTCAAACCTTTGATGTCCCTTAGTATTCTTAACATTTAATTTTGGGTCTCATTAACACAATTACTTCCCCTGGGGCTTCCTGTAAGGCACAACTAATACTGTGTTCCAGAGTCTTGGAAGGTTATATTGACAATTTTGGATAAGCCTAAAGTAAGCTTGCCGATTTTTTTTATCCCCAAGTTCATGATTTCTGTTTCAGGCCTTGCCTTCTGCCTTACTTACAAGATTGTGAGATTGTTATTTCAGGTGTGGATCCTGGATAACTGTCTTTGGGAACAGCTTTTGGTGTTGTCTTGTGTCTTGGATTGCTGGATTGAGATTATTTTGACTGTCTAGTACGTGTAAACTATTTCAGCTGCATATTTGGGCTTTTTCCTTTTGAGTTCCATTATGATACAGGATCTGATATGGTTGTGGCACTGCTCCTGTGTGTGTTTTACCTTTATTACAGGTCCTTCTTGAGCTGAGGTTAATCTCCCAATTTCACTTCAAATGCTTTATGTCCTGTCTGACTGTAATTGCAAACAGTCCCTTGTATTGACCCTTAGCGTAGATTGATGGGTCAAGGTTACTTTGGTGAGCAAACAAAAATCTGTTTCTAGGATTATCTCTGAAGTTGGAAACTTGGGGTTTTGACTTGGTCTTTTTTGCCTGATGCCTTGCCTACACATTAGTTTTTGAGAGGGAAAGCAGATTAAGCTATTAAGCTTCCGTGTGAGAACTGGAGGGTATTTCATGATTGGAGACGCTGGCAGTTTTAAGTGAGCTGGAAAAAACGATGTGCTGGCTGCTGACAAGCCAGCAAAATATATTCCAGGATACTGAAGATCATTTTGTGGCAGGGATGGTCTGCAAGACAGTGTGGATGGGTAGAAGCATAGCAGGTTGAACCAGGTGATCCACAGAAGTCCTTTCCAACTATTTCCAATTATTGTATGACAAATGTGAAATGCAGTTTGGTTGGACAAATAGTACCTCAGACTTCAGTTGTCTCTGAGGACTGAGGGTTTCCCTCCCCAGTCTTCAGAGGATGTGAATCCAGCCCACACAATTACTTTAGAATATTGGTGCTCCTGCCTTCACGTTACAGATGTGACAGTGACCTTTTGAAGCAGATGTGCTTTAAGAGGGAGGAATGGTACCAGCTGCCTTAAGAAAGGATATTCCTGTTTGCTTTGCAGCACTGTGGAACTCAGATTTTTAAATGTTTATTGGTTTATTCCCAGAGGCTCAAGAGGTTTTTAACAGGGTTGTTGCTTGGTTGTTTGAGGTTTGGGTTCTTTTAAGCACCTGTTCTGTGAGGGACTTTGCATCCACGGTTCCCTGCTCATCGAAGTGATACATGAACTGACTGAAATCTTTTTATTTAATCGAATGAGGGTTGGGAGGGTGTCCTGAATTGGTGGGTAGTTTCTAGTGAATTAAGTCTCCGTTCACAGAATTGTTTCAATTCTAATATCTCTGTGTTCATCCTGTTATGGGGAAGCTGTGATGTATGGAAGTTGTGATCTTCAAACTAAGGTGAATGTTTTTGATTACAGCGTTTGACACTGTGTGCCAAAGAAATGGTGATGGAGAAGCCAAGTCCCCTGCTTGTAGGGCGGGAGTTCGTGAGACAGTACTACACCCTGCTGAACAAAGCTCCTGACTTCCTGCACAGGTGACACTGCCACACTCTAAGGGATTAATGCTTTGAACAAGAGTCTGTGCTGTTTGTTATACAATTATTTCTGAGTATGGGAGGGAGTGGACCTGACTAACTCTTACTGCAAATTCCTTAGGCTCTAGAACCAAGTCTGATCAGACAGACATATGGCATGCTATCAAGGTGTTTCCTCTGGGGAAAAGCGAGCTGATTCTCAGATGGTAAAATGGTAACATGGACAGATTCCAGAAATCCTTGCTGAGGTTGGGGGGGCTGGAGCAAGCTCCTGAGCAAGCTCCCCTGGTGTTCAGGAATATCCTCTGTCCACTTGAAAGATGGCACAAGTATCACTAACAGCATCTGTGGAGCTTTTCTCAAATACCCCTGCACAGAAGAGTCCAAGAGGCTTTGGTCTAGTTTGGTTGAATCATATCCAGTTCTTGAACTGCTGGTATGAAATACCTTCTGGGTGCTTGCAGTGTCTGCCGCTGCTGTCCCTTTTTTGTTCTACTGAAAGCATTTGTCACATGCTTTATAAACTGGCAGTAAAAATCCAAATCAAAAGTTGGACTTGGCAACCTTCAAACCAAAATGACCACCTTCCTTCAAGGAAGCAAGTGAAGGGTTGATACAGGAGTGTGCTACATTACCTTGGGCAAACGGGAATACTGAATACAACGTTTGTATGCTTGGAGCCTCTTGAATTGCTGTTTGTTCTGAAACTCCTGTTGCATTGAGCTCTACAACTTTTGGCTAAAATACTTGTTGGATTTGGTTCCTTTTTTTTTTTTTTTTTTCTTCACTTCTGTGACTTTCATGTCTCTTCACTTGCAGGTTTTATGGCAGGAATTCTTCTTATGTGCATGGAGGACTCGATGCCAGTGGGAAACCTCAAGAGGCAGTGTATGGTCAAGCTGTGAGTATCAAAATCAGTCCTGTAGTCCTCATTAATGTTCAGAATAAATCAGGATTTTTCCTTACCGGTGGCTTTGACTTTCTCATCTGGTAAATAATGTATTGTGGTACTGCTTCCTGTTCAGAGATAGTTAGGAATTTGGTAGCTTGGCTTTTTTTGTTTGCTCCTTTCTGCTTTTACTGAGGGTCATGTTTGATTCATCAGCTTTGCATCTGGGATGCACAAAATACATTTGGGATGGGAAACAAAATCAAGGGGACCTGATAGACTTGTGCTGTTGATATATCTTATTTGGGTTAGAAATGGTTCCTTGGGAAAGGGACTGATCTTTGTGAATTGCATTGAATTTTTCTGTGGGTGCAGTTTTGTTCAAGTGGAATATAACTTTTTGAAGAAGTGAAGTGAGGGTTGCTTTGGTTGTACCTCTTTATCACAGTAATGTCTGTCACCTAGTGGCATCTGTTCACGTGGCAGCCACGTGTTTGAGCAGTGTGGCTTATTTAGCAGCACAAAAATCTTTGCAGTGCAGATGTTCCCCCCTCCTGTGACATTTGGGTACTTCGACAATGGATAGAGGGTTGATTTGGGGTGGTTTTGTTGTTGGGGTGTTTTTGTGTTTTCTTTATTTTTTACCACAAGATAAATCCCGTCCCTATCACGGGCCTTTAAAAAACGAAAACCGTGAAATATGTCATTGGTTTTAATGCAGCTGGAAAACTCGGATAGCAAGTTGTATGCTATTTGACTACTCTGAGAAGTATTTGAATCCTAGTGGAGAAATTCAGATTAAAAGTTAGATGAGCTCAGGTAGACTCTTCTCAGTAAAAGACACTTCTTAGTTCCTGCATTTACCTTTTGAGCTTCAGGGGAGTGCCTTTTTGTGTCAGTTCCAGCTCAGGTATTTCAAAGGTATTCAAAAGCTCTGTAGCAAACTCCCTGTAGCTGAATTGTGTGTGTGCATTTCTAGGAGATACACAAGAAGGTGATGTCCCTGCAATTCAGCGAGTGCCACACCAAGATCCGTCACGTGGACGCTCACGCCACTCTGAGCGACGGCGTGGTCGTGCAGGTCATGGGGGAGCTGTCAAACAATGGGCAGCCCATGAGGAAGTTCATGCAGACTTTTGTGCTTGCTCCAGAAGTAAGTGTGCCTGAGATTGTGGTAAATTTCAAATAGTGACGATGGAAACCCGACCTGTAGCTACTGTTTGTCACCTTGGGACAAAAGAGGTCATCTGGCTTTAAAACTTGGTCTGGAGGCTGTCACTGCATGTGTCACAGTTGGGCAGAAGTTACTGCCCACTCGTGTACTTAGGGAAGAGGTACTGCTTGGAAACAACTGTAGGGACATAGTCCTATTGCCAGATGTTGGTGTGTACCCACGGCTTACCTCTCATCCCTCCGTCTTGTGGAGTGCTGATAATCTGTATGTGCTAAACACTGCATGTTGCTCTGTTACAGGGATCTGTTCCAAACAAGTTCTATGTCCATAATGATATCTTCAGATATGAAGATGAAGTATTTGGGGATTCAGAAGGAGAACTTGACGAAGGTGAGAAGGCCTGTACAAGTACAGTCTGTGTGGTTCGTGTTCCTCTACCGTGTGTGCACAGCTGTCTCCAGCTTATTCTTTTTGTTAAAATCATAAGCAACCAAATCTCTTGAATGAGAGGAAGGGTCTTCCATCTTTTCTTGCAGCTAATTTTACTTATTTCATGTTGATGAAGCTTTATTTTGATTGCTACTATTTTAATATGCTTTTATTTGAGTGCAGCTTGTGTAAACTTGCAGAAATGTATAAGGAAGTTTTTGGTTTTGTGTCAGAGTCTGAGGAAGAGGTGGAAGAAGAGCAGGAGGAAAGACAACCATCACCTGAACCTGTACAAGAGAATGCAAGCAGTACTTACTATGAAAACCATCCTGTCACGTAAGAAGTCCTTTTTAATTACATGATGTTGCTTTTTTAATAAAAATGACAAAACTGCTTTGGCTTTGGACCCTGGATATGATTTAACAGGTAGTTCAGGAAAACACACTTGATACAGGAGTGTGTGTTAGGTTAGTGTTACATTATTTTGAAACATTGCTTCTTTATTGGAGAGAGGAAATGGAGGGTGTTATGTTTGTTAGTAATTTTCACTTCTGGTGTCAAAAGAGGGGTGAAAAGGTAGCGACCCCTTGTACAGGTATGTACACACTTAATGGCATCGTGGTTATTCTGACTTGGAACAGACAGCTGATACGATGTAGTTCATGTGAAGAGTTGACAAAGGGTGGTTCATCATAGAATCACAGAATAGTTGGAGTTGGAAGGACCTCTTAAAGGTCACCTAGTCCAACCCCCCTGCACTGAGCAGGAGTATTACTCCTCAAATTTGGGTATCACTTGAAACTGAGGGGGAGATCTACTTTTGGATAAGTTGCTGTACAGTTGTATTGGAAGAATAGGTCTCTGTCCTGTGTGTCTTCAATCTGAACAAATTTAAAGAAAAAGAATTATGATTTTATTAGAAAAATACATTTTATTACAAAAACCAGACACACAAAGAACCCCCACAAACAAACACCACCAAACCATTGTGCTTTTCTTGACACGTAGGAATGGCTTCATAAGGGCCAGAAATGACTTCCTGGTTCCCTTGTGAAAAAAAATCAGTTATGGCATCACTAGACAATGTCTGCTGAATGCATCAATGATCTTTTTAATACCAGTTGTTACCACAGCATGGCTTACAAAAAGTCATAAAATACAAAGCAGTTGAAAAGCTCATCAGATGCATTTGATTATTGTAGGAATGGGATAGAGGAGGCACTGGAAGAATCATCTCATGAACCTGAGCCAGAATTGGAATCTGAAACAAAGACTGAGGAGCTGAAAGCTGAAGTAGAAGAAAAGACCCTTGAGGAACTAGAAGAGAAGTCTCCGTCTCCACCTCCTGTAGAGCCTGTTTCACTACCACAAGAACCACCAAAGGTTAGTTAAAAGTCACATCTGTGCTACTGGATGCAGATGGTAAAACAGATTTGAGCGTTGCCTTTTTGAGTGGCCGTGCCGGTCCCTCTCTTTAGTGCCATGCTGTATGAACAGCTAGACATGAACCTTGAATGTGTAAAAATGTGAAGTTTCGCTAAAAAAGGAAAAAAATGTTATTTCTAAGTGCTGTTCATCACCTATTGTAAATTTTATGCTCTGCTTGTAAAGTGTGTGTGTGTGGTTTTATGCATGTGTAGACATTTTTAAATGTGGACTTAACATATGTTAAGAAAACACCTCGAGCTACCGCCACCAAAAATCTCCTACGGTGGGAACCACTGCTCTTCCTTGAAAAAAAAAGCATCACACACTGACACGTGCAAAATTGCTGACACAATGGGCCAAAATCAGAATGGGGGCACTGACTGTCTCCTCTAGGGGCAAGGTGCCTAATCTTAAAAACCACAGTGCACACTGTGCATCATCTGCTGTGGAACACTTGGGAGGTTTGGAAGTGTTGGGAGAGCCAGTGTAAGCTGGACAAGGTCATTTTCTAGCTCCAGCATGTCTCCCGTACTGTTTTTCCCAATTCTTTTTCTCTTTTGCATTTTCACTGGTAACTTCTGGCATCCACTGTCTTTCTTCGTGCAGAAGACACTTACCACTCCAGGGTTTTCAGTCCTAGGCTTGGTTACATGGTGGAAAGCAGTGATCTGGGATTGCTGAGGGAACGGGGCTCACTCAGGTAGCAGGTACACATTTGCTCCACATCATCCAAGTCCACAGACAGCTAGAACCGCGCATCCTCCTGTCGCTCCGTTGTAATGCTTGCACAACAATGATTTTAAAGTCGGATGTGAACCAAAAGTGTATTTTCAGCAGACGAGTTTCCCTGTAGGAATGTCAGTGGTTTGCCATGATTAGTAGCCTAGGTTTGTTGCATTTCCTGCAGGCTTTCTCTTGGGCTTCAGTGACCAGTAAAAACCTGCCTCCTAGTGGTACTGTTTCTTCCTCTGGAATTCCACCCCATGTTAAAGCACCAGTCTCACAGGTAACCCATCTGTGAACGCCTTGGATTGTCTCATTACTTCTGCAAACTGCTTCAGTTTTTTAAATTAACCGATCAACTTGTTTGACTTAAATTGCACAAATTAATTGTGTCTTAAATGTTAATGCACTCACCTTGTCGCAAGCGAAGGCACGTGCACATATCAGGTGTAACTTTGGGTGGTGGTAACGTTAAAATTGTTTATATGGAACCAGGAAATTGCTGCTGAAGGGCTTTTTTACCTGTCTTAATGGGATATGGTTTGGTTTACAGGGGGAAACAAAACACCGATTCCCCACAAAATGTTAGTTTTCTGAAGTATGTTTGGAAGGGGCCTTGGTGGAACTGCCCCAGCAGTAAAAAGGGATAGCACCATTTCTGAGGTGCAAGATTGCCTTGCAAGGCTAACATCCATAGAAATATGCTGGATTTCATTACCCACGTGTAATTAGCTTGTCACAGAACCCTGTACCAACTTATGACTGTGTGAGGAATGGAAGGATTCACATTTCCTTGCCAGGACAATGCTATCTTCCCATTCCTATGATGCTTGGGTGAGGAGGGGAAAGAGAACAGAGAGTTTGACCGGGCGATAGCTTATGTCCTGCACATGCCAAGTTGATGTGAGACACTGAGACTCTCAATTCAGCTTCCTCCTGAAATAAAAAATCCTGAAAACTTGCGTCCTTTAACTCCTGGTCCTAACACTGTGTGCCTGAGCGCTTTATGTTGTGGTAGCTCACGTCCAACCTTTTCAAAAACCTTCAGTTTTCAGCACAGCAGCTGGGTTACTGCAGCTGTTGGTTTTGCACTGGTTTCTTCTCAATTTTTTACTGGCAGAGAGGAACCCGTCTGGGATTAGCCTTCAGCCAAATGCATGTTGAAAAAGAAAACAGGAAAAACAAAATAAAACATCCAGACAAACTCCAGCACCTTGTATGATGTTGCTTTCGGGTTTTCTGGCACTGTCATGGACATCAGATAATGGCTGTGTAATGAGTTGGGAAGCCCGTCTGCCTTCATCAGCCTAAACAGGGCTTTGAACACTTAGGTGGTATTTAACCTGTAAGAACTGTGGGGTTTGTAGTACAGAATAGATTTTCCTTATGCAAAACCGAAGTGAGTTTGAATTTATTTGCAATAGAGAGGGTGGATTTTTTTAATGTGCCTGCCAAAATCATTTCAAATGACGTGTGCCAGAGAGCAGAAGAGAGCTTACAGATGTCCCTTAAATTCGTACATGTTGCCTCCGCTGCTTGTCATGCTTTGTGCCTTTTAAATGACTTGTGCTGTGACTTTATGTTCAAGCAGTCCTGTGTGGAAGCTTCTGAACAATACTGACACGGCAGGCATTTCAACTCTCAGCTCTTCTGCAGCCAGCACTACTCAGTTCTGAGCTCCTCGTCTTGCACACATTACAGAAATGGGACACAGAAATCTGGTAGGAAAGGCACCTGAACCATTTCTGCAAGGGGCTGCAAATCAGGAGCAGATTTTTCCTGTTCTCATGGGCCCATTAGTGCCAGTGTGCATGTAAACGAGGACAGAAGATGCACTGCTGGGTGGGTGGCTCCTTTGGAATGCTTTTCTAGCTGGTATCAGGGATGTTCCAAAGCAGTTGTTAACTGCACATTCCTTTCTCTGCATTATTCCAGTTCCCTGCCCCCTTCTATCCAGTTAAAAATACAACCCCTGTAGTGTTAACTGAGAACCCCTCCAAGGACTGCACACACACTGTCCTGGATAGAAACCAGTTCAGTTCTGTTTATTTACAGCTGTGGAGTGAAACAGGTCAGCATTTCTTGTTTTTCTAATTGTGGATGATTAGAAACCAACCTGCCTGCATTCATAAATGGAGACTTTGCTTTATAGCGTTTTCAGGTATTTTTATCTCCCATTTTTATTAACGTACCACCTGTCACAGGGGTGCAGAGGGGCAGAGGCAGGCAGGGTGCTCCCTGCTTCTTGTCTTCTGGCTCGGAAGGGGTGAGTCCCTTTCCCTCCCCACGTGAACTCCTGAAGAGAAGAGACAATGTCACCTTTTCCTTTCTTGTTGTCAGAGCTCCATCAGGCAGGGGTTTGTGGCACTTGGCTCCTTTGGTAGCTGTCTGTAGAAATCCTTCCTGGGTGTCTGTGCGTGCGCTCTGTGCTGGCAGGTGTGAGTTGCAGTTGGCTGCTGCTTGGGCTGTGAGTGGCAGCCCTGATCAGGGATCTCGGGACGCTGCTAATAATGGCAGTGTTTTGGGGAGCAGTTTGGCACCAGGGAGCACGAGGCAGTCTTCCTCTGTAGAAAGGGATGATGCTGATTAGAAAACAACGAATGAGATTAGCTGTTTGTGTGCTAGATGAGAAGTCAGTGGAATGCAAAGCGAGCAGGTACAAGTTAACCGCTACTCAGGATTTAATAGGAGGACACTAAGTATCTAAGGAATGGGAGTCTGAATGTATGCAATTTTGCTTTTGAGGTATCATTTGCATTACATTAAAGATGTGTGAGTAAAAGATGGCAGAGGAGCTCCAGTGACCCATGAGGATATATAATGGAACATGATTTAACCGGAAGGCTGATTTTTCTAGCTTATTCTTGGAATTGAAAAAGTGATCCTAGAAGCATTCTCAGGACAGAATAAGGCTTAGCTGTGTACAGCACAAGTGATAGGAGGGCTGAACCATTCATTTGGTAGGTAATACCTGCATGTTTCCTGTAAAATCTAGTCCTTTTTCCCCTGGGAGGTACTGTCTGGCTGGAACCACCAGCTGTCTTGAGCGCTTGAAGGAAAATAAGGGAGATGTTTAACATAAACTACTTCTCCACAGCAGTGTGGGCCTATAGCTGTTCCCCTTGTGTTTAATCTTACTTGCAGGCTAGTCCTGTGTTTTTATGCTCCTAAAGGATAATTCTGGCTTCCTAAGATAAGAACTCACCACAGCAGCAGCGCTTAACTGTTGTACAAAAAATGGAACTTAAAAAATGTTGAGAATTGCTTCAGTGACCAGCAGTCTGCATAGAAATATTTTTTATTGTTCTGTCTCTATTTCTCAAATTAGAAGCATTTTTGGCAAAAAATAAATGGAGTAGGTGTTTTAGTACCTGAATATGAAGGGTGTACTTTGAGGATCGTGGTCTTTACATCAGGAAGGTTGAACAGTATCCTCGGCAGGGTAGTCATTTCAGGTGGCTTTATTGTATCAGAAATACTTATTACACTTCCAAGGGCTTTTCTTTCATTCTCCTCTTTCTTTTTGGTAGTTTTCATATAGTTGTTCTGCCCTGGAGGAAGAGAATTCCTCAGGAACCTGGACAAAAACATGTGGTTTTCCCATCTCTCGGTGGTTATCTTGGACTGCCTCCTAATCTGTGAAGTTGGAGCTTGGCACGAGGAAGCTTTATGTCCTGTGTGACTGAAGTCAGGTTGAGGGATTTGTGAATAATGAAGTGCTGGGGTCTCAATGCCTGGTCAAACCTGGAAAATTCACCTTAGCCACATTCTAGGGAGATGCTCTGCTGGAGAGATGTTTGCTTTGCACCTTTTAGCAGAGAGAACTGAACACTGCAGTCCTGGATTGGTACAGAGGAATTTATAGAGGTGAAAAAAACATACTCCCAAACACACTGGCATGGATGTATATCTTCTGGAATTTGTTTTGTGCATGCCACTTAGCTATGTCTTGTGTTGTGGGGGGGGGTTGTTTTGGTGAGCTTGGGGGTTTGGGTTGGTTTTTATTGGGCCAGTGTTAAATAACGCACGTTCTCCTGTTTTAGCCAAGAGTGGAAACTAAACCTGAAGCTCAGTCTCAACCTCCTCGTGTTCGTGAACAGCGTCCCAGGGAAAGACCAGGCTTCCCACCCCGAGGACCTCGACCAGGTAGTGTGGAATCAGCTTGTGTGTCTGCTTGGGACTAGTTAATGAGAGGTGGCTGACAACTAACTGCCTGCTCCTGCTGCCTTCCATTAGAAATGAGGGAATGTGGAGTCCGGGCTGGTTTGAGTGAATGTGCTTGCTGCTGTCCGTGGATGTGTTCATCCGAAGCTACGCACATCTCCTAACCCCTGTGATTCTACCTTCCTTCTGTTGACCACAGGGAGAGGGGACATGGAACAGAACGAGTCGGATAATCGTCGGATAATCCGCTATCCGGACAGCCACCAGCTCTTTGTGGGGAACTTGCCGCACGACATCGACGAGAGTGAACTGAAAGAGTTCTTCATGAGTAAGTAGTGATGTTGGCTGCGGAGACTGAGATGAAAAGCTGTGTTAAAAAGGCACGGAGCAGTGACTTCGAGGAGGCCTTTACACAGGGCAGCACTGCAGAGGTCTGGAACCAGCGGAGCACTCGAACAGCTGGCACTGCTTTGGTAAAGTGCCTCTTCCTTTGTGTTTTCCCAGGCTTTGGAAATGTGGTAGAACTTCGCATAAATACTAAAGGAGTGGGAGGAAAACTGCCTAATTTTGGTTTCGTGGTATTTGATGATTCTGAGCCGGTCCAGCGAATTTTAGTTGCAAAAGTAAGTATTGGCCTTGAGTTTCCCCTTCCAGGGATGGACCGAATGCCCCAAACCCCAAGTAACGTGGGCCATGCTAGATTACATTGGGGTTGGGTCTGGCATTCAAAAAACAGCCGTAAGAAAAACCAGAGTTTTGTCATACTCATTGTGTCAGAAGTGCTGCGTAGCTCACAAAAGCTGTGCCAGTGTTCCTCAAAGTGCACCATATGAATTTGGGTCTCTTACCTCCACACACAGACACCACACCGAGCTCAGCGCTTGCTCTTAGAGATCCTTCTGAGATGAAAGTGGAGCAGGTAACCCTTCAAAGGGCATCACCTGGCTGTCTGAACACTGCACTCTGGGGCTGAGAGAAAGGAGCAGGGTTATTTACAGTTTTCACTCGAGGAGCTGGAGAGGAGAAAGCAGCAGTTTTCATTTCTACGATGTGAGAGTGAGACCGGTAGAGTTCTTCAGGAGGCTTAACCCTGAAGGGAAAAGGCTAAAGCTGGGCGTGAAGGAGGCTAAAGACAACCCTGCTCTTACTTGAGACAAACACTTTGTTCCTTGCATGCCAAGTGAATGTAGGAACGGTGGTGCTTAGGGCTCGGGCTGCGTGCTGCAGGGATCCCTTACCGGGCGCTGTTCGTGCCGGGCACGAGGCGTGCAGGCGGGGCAGAGCTGTCGCGCGCCTCGTGTCGGTGGCCCGTGTGACGCGGTGACTAACGTGTGCCTTGACCCCTTTT
This sequence comes from Empidonax traillii, assembly GCF_003031625.1. Classification (NCBI taxonomy): domain Eukaryota; kingdom Metazoa; phylum Chordata; class Aves; order Passeriformes; family Tyrannidae; genus Empidonax; species Empidonax traillii. The sequence continues at coordinate 4,878 of NW_020956297.1, read as the reverse complement.
CCCCATAAGCCCATTATGTTCCGGGGCGAGGTGCGCCTGAACGTGGAAGAGAAAAAAACCAGAGCGGCTCGGGAGCGAGAGACCCGCGGCGGGGGCGACGACCGCAGGGATCTCCGCCGCAACGACAGAGGCCCCGGCGGGCCCCGGGGAATCGTGGGGGGCGGCATGATGAGAGACCGGGACGGAAGAGGACCTCCCCCCAGGGGGGGCATGGCACAGAAACTCGGCTCCGGACGAGGAACCGGGCAGATGGAAGGCCGTTTCACTGGACAGCGCCGCTGAAATCTCCACTGGGGGCAGACAGTCTTGGCAGTGGTACATTATCCATCGTGTTTGCATTCTTGTTAATTTTTTTTGGCTTTGGAATGTGACACAGCCCTTCTGATCATTTCTTTGATGTGAAAGCATCCTTTGGTTTCCAGTTTAAATTGAGGTGGACGTTCTTTCCCCAGTTTCACAACAGGAGTCACACTATTAATTTATAAATGTAGACTTGGAGAATTGAGGACTGAAAAAAAAGAGAAGAAAAAAAGACCGGTTAACTATCTGCAACAAAAGTGAACTAAAGGACACGCCCAGTAGAATTCAGGTCCTTTCAGTCCAAAACCCTCTGCTGCACATTTTGTGTAAGTGTTGCCGTTTCTGCCTACTACTGTTGGAAACACAAATAGTGCAATTTGTGCAATTGGAGAAGCTTGCCTTTTTTTTTTTCCTTCTTAGAACACTCGGCTCCAAACCAACTCGTGTTTACGCACTCATCAAAATGCACTAATGGGTCCTCTGAACTCATTTATACTGACAGCTGCAGGAGGCATCGGAGGGAAAGCCTTCATCCTCTGACTCAGACAGAATAGCTTGGGGAACGGTGCGGGCGTCCGCTCTGCTTGCTGTGACCAACCTCTGTACACACACAAACCTTAACGAGACTACACCTTTGTTCCAGAAGGAATCCATTTAGCTGTAAACTAACCAGAACCCAGAGTTTCCGAGTCGTAACCCTGAGTACGCAACAAGTTTGATAGCTCACGTCAGATTTTTCTATCTGCCCCTCTTCAGTGCAGGGATGGCTGCTCAACACACTCCTCCTTCCCCTTTCCCCTTCGAGAAGCGTTGTACAGTGAAACTTGTCTTGACTGTATTTGAGTTCTCTGGTAATGTAATAAGCATGATGGTGCCTTCTATGAATACATCATTCCAGTCTCGCTGGTGATTTTGTACAGTATAGTGTATGAAGTACTGTGCTGCAAAGCCAAGTGGCTGCAAAGCATTTAAAGGAAATAATTGGAGAATTGTATTAAAAAAAAAAATTGCAGTATCTTTCAATGAGTAAACATTGCTAAAATGCTCATCCACCTTGCTCTTCAATTAACAAGTTCACCTGTGTTTTTGCAGAGGGGGGGAAGGGAGGAAGAAGGCATCAGAATAGACTGCAGGTTGTCTCTTCTCTTTAATCAGTGTCAGAGTTAAAGGAAGCAGAGCTGCAATCTCTCTCGGACAAGAATTGCAGAAGTCAGTCCAGAACAGTGGATGCTTCTGGCCAGCTCCTAGTAGGTAGACCTGAGCATCCTTTGTGCAGGTGAGCTTCTAAAACGGGGATACTGCAATTTTCAGAGGACTAAACAGCAGCTCTTAAGTTCTCACATTTTCCAGCTGCACTTTTTTAAAAACTCGTACTCGTGTTGCACATAACTCTCAGCTGAAGTTGACAGCGATGTGGCTCTGGAGCGAAGGATAGCAAGGAGAGCTCTCCTCTGCAGTTGGACTGGTGGGTTTTCCAGCGGAGAGCTGTGTTCCTGGCTAACGTTGTGGAGCGCATTCCTGTACCGTGCAGCTGGAGCAGATGGCACGGCTGGAGCAGATGGCACGGCTGGGCTCTGTCAGGGCACGTGGCCAGCGCCGGCTCTGAGGTGTCGGGAGCAAAGGGGGGGTGCGTCTGTGCGAAAGTGTGACCACTCGAAGCTGCTGCTGCTGCTGAGCACGGGAGACCTCAAATACAAAAATGGCAATTTCAAGCAAAAGCAGAGAGGGCATCCTAGCAATCTGTCTCTGGATTATGCAATCATTTGCTGGTTTCCAGTAAGTTAGAGGATTTTGCACATGTTTTCTGTTACGCTAGGCAAGGTGGAGTGGCATCTGTGTGTTCTCTGCCAGACTTGAGGTCGTCTGTGTTCCATGGTAAGTCTTGCACTATTTTCGTACGCTTTTTTTTCTGGGATGCATTTCTACCGGTTTGCATTTTCATATTTCAGGTTTTTTGTTGAAGGTCTCACAATTTCAGCTGTTACCTGGAAATCTGTAGTACTTGAACTGCTGGCCACACAACTCCACTCCTAAGGTGTGAAGCCTCGGACAAATTGCTGTTACCAGTTAGCAATTTGCCACTAGTGTGGTTTGTGTAGCCTGGAGGTTTTTTTCCTTCTGTAGTGCTGTGGTGTTTTGCTGCCACCTAATTCATTCGTATGGTAAATGGCACTGGAAATAATCAAGAACAAAAACAGAGTAGTACAAAGAGCCACTGAGCCGTTCTGCTTTTTGGCTTGCTTCTTGTTTAAGTGACACGAACCCTTGGAACATCATCCAGAGAAGTTTACATGGTGATAGCTCACCTGCTGTACTGTGGACTCTTACGTGTTCTCGACCCTCTCGATAGTAAATGTATCTCTTAGAACAAAGGAAGGGATTCACTGACCATAACTGTTAGTTGCTGATTTGTGAATGGTGGGAGTATTTTGTCATTACGGTTCCATTTCAACAAACTTGGCTGACCATCTTGGCTTTAGTAGGTATTCAAGACAGTGGATTACCATCTTTATTGCTGTAACGTGTCAAGCATTATATGCTAGTAGATTCTAGTTTAATTGTTGCAGGTGGAAAGTATTTTTACTTTTTAAGTTTCCATTCTGAATGTGTTTTGACTAAACATACCAATAAACTACTGATGTCTGCAGCATTTATCCCTGTCCCTAATTCTCTTGCATGCAGGTGCTGTGGAGCACTGTCACCCCTGGCTTACAGGAAAGCTTGTAAGAACATTGGTGCTGACCAGGCCGGTGACAGTGGGAACCCACAGTACCGCAGCCTGATGAACCTTTAAGTGTTGGACTTTGGTGGCTTCTCTGACCTCAGGATGCGTGTGGTCCAGGGAGGACACGGACTCCTCTCAGAGGTGTCCCAGGTGGCATTTCTCCACACCCTGCCGTGCAGATGCTGTGGCATCTGGCTCCAGGATACAGCTTCCGTGGATGTTGTGGTGGTGCTGGGAGGACTGTGAGCTGAGTTGTCTTTAAAAAATGAACTGGAATTGCTTGCTTTGCACTTTAGGGCTGCTTGCTTTCGATAGTGCAGAAGTGATGGTCCCTGTTTTGCCACTTCCTGTGTTAGCAGTTACCCAAAAAGGCTGGTAAAAGGGTTATTCTCACACTGCTCATAGATCAGGCATAGCTGAGTCATGGAATCTGGAACTATTCTGCTCTGGGTGAAGTTCCTGGTAGCTGCTCTCTGCTGTGTCCTACAAAGGCACGTTCTGGCTGTAGTACTTCGTGATAAATGGCAGGTGGGAAGTGTCTGAAAAGTGGTGCAGTTGTGTGAGTTGAAACACTGGAATGAAAAACCAGGATCCTGTAGAAGCCCCAGATCTGGAGTCACCAAAAAGTCCTCAGAGGAGCGGCTTCGACAGCTACAAGATCTGCTGGCACCAAAGATGCCCGAAGGAGCTCGATCCCCTGTGCCGCTGCTGGGGGCCCACAGTGTTCAGGCCTTGGGGCCTTGGCTTGCGAGGTAAATGGTGCAGACTTGTGTTCTCTGGGGCTGAGGGGGAGGGCAGGCCATCATGGGATCCAAAACCAAACAGGGTTGGCTGGGGCCTGGTTTTAGTTGTGCCACAAAGTCTTGCATCTTTAAAGTTGTCAAAGAGCACCTTTTATCAGCACCAGAGCCGATGTTTAGGCCTGTAGTGGGAGTAAAATGTGAGGAAATGCCAGGGCAGCTGAGGGATGTGACAAAGCAGCGACCTGCTCTGTGCTGCTGAGGCCTTGCCTGTTCCCTTGGCAGTGCCCACTTGGGGCAGTGCCCCGTTAGTCCTGTAGTTTCACAAATGCCTTTGCGGTGCAGCCATTGCTGGATGTTTCCATTTCGTGTGGAGAAATACAGTGAAAAAAACTAGAAATTTAAAAAACTAATGTACCGCATAGCAGGGCACCAAGGACCAGGGGATGCCCTGCGGCCCTCATAGCCAGCAAGTCCCGAAGTGCAGCTACACGAGGTCTGTTCTTGGCAACGTGTGGTCACCACATGTGTCCTGACCAACAACACAACCTTGGAGCTCTCATGTCACCTCCTGGCCACTGTGACCTGCCAGCACCTGGTACGGAGTGGGTGTGCTCTGCCTGCAGTGCAGGGAGGTGAGGGGTCTGTTTGGGATACAGGATGGGCGATTACTTCCATGGTCTGCACCAAGTCCGCTCTCTGGCTCAGGGCCCCTCAGCAAAGAGGAGAAACAAGAGGCGTGTCCCCCGCAGCACGTGCAGTGAGAGCTTCCCCGGGCGGGAGGGAGCTCTTGGCCTTTCCCTGGTGCGTCAGGCTCTGCTGCTCTGCTCCTGCAGGCGGCAAGCGGGCAGCGCTGGGCCGGGGTCGTGGACGGATGGGCTGTGCTCAGCAGGAAGAGGATCGGGCAGAATTTCACAGGGAGAGCCTTCGGGACGCCCCCCGGCCGCTGTACCTGTTGGGATGCCATTCTCGCCCCTGCAGTACCGGTTGGAACTCGCCAGGCGGCGCCCTCCCTACTCGCGCAGCCCACAGCACCGCTCGGAACCCACCAGGCGGCGCTGCAGCCCCAGTGCCACAGGTGTTCCCGATCGGCTGCAGCCCCGGCCCGCCCCG